>NC_090827.1:104188824-104489699 GCF_028021215.1 Eschrichtius robustus | reverse complement strand
AGTACCTTCAATATGCCAGGTCTAAAGTAGGATTTGGTGATATAATCATAAGCAACACTGGCACAATCTTTGACATCATGTAGTATAGATACTAAGAGAAAGAAAAATATAGTCCTGCTATTTCTAATAGCCCTGAAAATAAAAACAAATTACAATTATAAAGAGCGTTATAAAGGAAAAAGTTGTTAAAAGAACATGTAAGGAGGATACCTGACTTCTACATACTGCTTCTCTCAGGATCCCTTGCTTTCTCGTTTCTAGTTGGATTCAACCAATGGGAGGCACTTGTCCTAGACAGTGGGAGGAGTTAGTGGCACTTTGTTATGGTAACAAGAGGAAGTAAAGAGGAATCACTGGCTTGTGGGTGGTAAGAGGCATCAAGATAATTTCCAGTAATGAGGATGGTGTGCCAAAGGTTTTTGTTGTAAGCGTGTTGGTCTGTAGGGTAGACTTTTATAAATGCAGGTTTGATGCAGTCACATTTATTCAGAGTTGGTTTTGACAGTTATGTTGCAATTTCAGACAGGATCCCTCATCATTTTGAGTTCTAATCTTCTTGAATTTGGCACCCAATCATTCCAATGCTGAGTAACACTCCATTGCATGGGAAGTTTTTTGTTTTTTTTTTAATAAACTCAGCTTCTCCTTTGAAGAACAAAAGTGGAGAAAACTTTAACTTAAGAGGGAATGGACCACTATTTTTGTTGGAGTGTATCAGAGCTCAGGCCTTTACATATACTTATTCCTTTTTGATCTTATGCAATCTCATGGCTTTAAGTAACTTGTATATGTAGACGACTCACAATTTATATTTCTATCCCTAACCTCTTAAGCTCCAGATTCGTAATTAATTGCCTACTGGACATCCCCATTTGAATGTCTAACAGATATCTCATAATCAACATGTGCTAAACTGAATTCCTGACCTCCCTCTTAATCAGCTCCACCCATAGATTTCTCATTTTTGTCAATGAAAACATCATGCTTTCAGTCATTCAAGTCAACAACACTGGAGTCCTTCATTAGGAACCCTGATGTCTCTACCTTCAGATCAGAGTTTTACCACGTCTCACCATCTCCACTGCTGCCACTCTGATCAGAGATGTTATCTTCTCTAGCCCAAGTTCCTGTAATAACTTTCTAATAGGTCTACACGTTTCTATCTCTACTCTCTATACATTTTGCTTTCAAAGCAGCAGAGTGAGACTTAACTTGGAGTCAGATCATGTCACTTATCTGTTTAAAACTATGCAAGAGCCTCCAATTTCAGTTACTCAGCCAAAGTCCTTAAAATTGTCCACAAAGCCTTACATAATCTGGCCTCCACTTGTCCCTCTGACCCTTTACTCCACTGCAACCATAAGAGCCTCCTTGAATGAACATGTTCCTACTCTAGATAAACTGTAATACAGGAGTGGAAAGTACATGTAATTCCCAGAGAGGACCTAGTGAGATGGCTGGAGGTGTCTCTCCTCTCTCCCTCCTTTCTTCCTTCCTTCTTACCTTTCTCCCTTGTATAATTCATTTGGTAAAACACTTAGTACCTTCTCATACATGTTATATAACTGATAAATGCTGGAGATCGGAAAATCAATAAAACCCTGGCATTCACAATTCAGTAGGGAAAACTCTTATGTAAACCAGCTAATGCAAAACAATGTAATAAGTGCAGACATAGAATTGTAGGATGCAGTTAAAAAATACCATGTCGAAGTTGGGGACAATAATTCTTTACCATATAAGATAATTCCAACCACTGTAGTCTGGAAGCACCCAGGTATTCTACATTATATAGTGACTTGCAAGTAGCTCTACAGGGTAAAAGTATTTCCCCAGTGGCCATGCCAGTGCTCTCTTATGTGGCATGAGTTAACCACTGAACTAAGTTCCTTTTGCCAGCTCTAGAACATTATAAATTCCTGTCATTATTTTTTCTTTTCATGAACTAGCGACAATGATGGTTATAGGGAACATTGCCGTCCTGAAATGATACTGAGTCTAGAAGCCTGAGGACAGTTCTAATCAAGACCTCTCTAAAGTACTTTGCAGACTAAACAATAATTTGAGAACTAAATTGTTATCAAACCTTGATGACTTTCTCTAATAAGGCAAAGTGCCCAAGGAAATAGAAAACCAAAGGCACATACACAGTATATTCCCTTCACTTAAAACAAGATTGTTTTTACCCTTAGCATCCATGATAAAAGATATTGGCGGGAATGTACATTGCAACGTCTATGGAAAACAGTATGGAAAAGCAATCCTACTTCTGGATATCTATCCAAAAGAAATGAAAACAGGATAACAAAGAGATATTTGCACCCCCCCCCCATGTTCATTGCAGCACTATTCACAATAGCCAAGATAGGGAAACAACCTAAGTGTTGATCAATGAATGAGTGCATAAAGAAGATATTATATATATATATATATATATATATATATATATATATATATATATATAAAATATATATACACACACACATACATAATGGAATCTTACTCAGGTGTTACAAAAGAAGAAATTCTGCCTCTTGGGAAAATGTGGATGGACTTGAGGGCATTATGCTAAATGAAATAAGCTAGACAGAGAAAGACAAATACTTCCTGGTATCACTTATACAAGGGATCTTAAAAAAAAAAAGTCAAACTCTTTGAAATGGAGAGTAGAAAAGTAGTTGCCAGGGACTGGGGGTGGAGGAAATAGGGAGAGGTTGATAAGAGGGTATAAACTTTCAGCTATAAGATGAATAAGGTCTGAGGATCTAATGTATAACATGATGATTACAGGTAATAACACTATATTATATAGTTGAAATTTTCTAAGAGAATTCAGCTTAAATGTTCTCACCAACAAGAACACAAACAAAAATGATAAATATATGAGGTGATGGATATGTTAATTAACTGTATGGGGAAATCCTTTAACAATGTGTATGTACATAAAATCATCATGATATACACTTTAAACACTTTTTACTTCTGTCAATTTTACTTTAATAAAGCCATAAAGATAGATTAAGGGAGAAAGTATCAGAGTGTCCCACACATGGTAAGCGTAAACACTGTTTTTTAGAACTTGTTTTAGTTATATGAAAACACAGACATATACATAGGTGCTTACTGCATCTCCTTGTAAAATGTACTTCTTATTGTGAGCTGAGGTAAGAGAAGTTAGAAAAATATTTTTTTTAGGTCATGGCTTCCTCCATATGGCTACAAAGTCACCACTTCTCCAGTATACTTTGAGTCTCTTATTAATTTGCAGAACATCTCATGTGTTTATTAACGGGTAATACAAAACATGTTTAGTATCCTGTATGGCATATGTATTAACCAATCAGAAGGAATGCTGGAGCAGAGACCCAGAGGTCTCCAGCTCTGCCAAATATTAAAAAATAAATAAATGAATATAAATAAAATAGATGCTAGAAAAAGAATCATATGCCCAGAGAATATTTGCAGGTGGTAACAATGAGCTGAGATAAATAGGGGTTGATGACTTTTTGGAATTGGTCCTGCCCTTTTTTAGGTCTTGGTTCTAAAAAATGCTCCCCATCTTAAATCACAAACATTCCTCCAAGAGTAGATTTGACTTAATTACCTATACCTCTAAAATGGAAATGCTGCCTTTTCAAAAGAAGCCTATATTTTAGTTAAATTATTCTATTAGCTTGCCTTCTCTCTAAGATGAGGAAGTTTAATGTTGAAGTGAAGACAGTAGAGATCTTAAGAAATCTGCCCTAGAGCACACAGATGGTGAGAGACTCTTACTTAACTTTTTTTTAAATGTTAGGCTTACTGAATATTAATTTATTACATTAATTCCTACCTCAGAGGATTGTTTTGAGAACTTAATGTGATAATATCTGAAACATGTAGGACACTTTCTATGATGTACTAGTGGCTCAGAAAATGTTAGTTTTTCCCATGTCCCAAAGGCAATCTGTCTCCTTTGCTGTAAATTCTAAGTTATAGATTCTTTTTTTTTAATTAATTTTTATTGGATTATAGTTGCTTTACAATGTTGTGTTAGTTTCTACTGTACAGCAAAGTGAATCAGCTATACATATACATATATCCCCTCTTTTTTGGATTTCCTTCCCATTTAGGTCACCCCAGAGCACTGAGTAGAGTTCCCTAAATGTCCATCAACAGAGGAATGGATAAAGAAGATGTGGTGCATATATACAATGGAATATTACTCAGCCATGAAAAGGAATGAAATTGGGTCATTTGTAGAGATGTGGATGGGCCTACAGAGTGGATGGACTTACTTCACTCTCATACAGAGTGAAGTAAGTTATAGATTCTTAAATAACCCAGTCAAAATTAGACACGGGCTAAAGATGCACTTGAAAATCCCCTTAGGGTTCTGAAGAGCAGAGAGAGAAGTTTCTGTGGCCCATTGGGTGGGTTGAAATGCTTTCCTGCCTGGTAAAGGCAGAGGTAGACTAACCATGAACAATCACATTGGAGGGAAACTGTTGAATCTAGTTCCTTCCCCTTGAGTCTCCATTGTTAGAGGCCCCTGGACTCAATCAGGGAGGTCACTGTCAGAAGTGTATCTAATTACACTGGTTGGTGAACATCCTTAGGAAACATGAATGGCCCACACGTCCCCACGTTGGCCTTCATGCTTTTACATCGATGTGGGATCCTTTAATTGCATAGAGGCCTCTGACTGGATGTAAACAATGACTTTTTTCAGTCAGATTTACTCATTGTTATTTTACCTGAACTCCTATCATATAAAAAAAATTTAGTGTTAATAGTTTACACAACTTCTATGTCCAAAACACTCATTATTGAGTTCTCTCCATAGAAGTAAGACTTGAACTTTGGAGTTTTATTTTTTTAAATGATTCAGTGGGAGACTTCATCTAATACCAAAAGCATTTAACAGTCTGTTTTTCACTCTTAGTCAAACCACACATGAAATGACTGACTTCTTAACGAATGTTTTGTCTAACTGAAAGATTTCAGGACTTTGGTTGTTTGCTTTTATCATTATCATTTTTACTTATAATAGCACTAATAATAAACTATATTATATATAGTTATATATAATTTATATAATAATAATAAATGTGACAACTGCTTCAGAAGCTCAAAAAATGTGTACTTAATAATTGCTACTAGATTGAAATGTCTGTTGATTAGAATTTATGTAACTGAACTAGGATCAAAGGGACTCCAGTATTATCTGTTTTGCTTGTTTACTAGAGCAAACCCAGTCGATATCTTAGCCATATCCCCTTGACCTATCCTGGAAGCCACCTAAGACACTACAGCTGCCTGAGGGTGCTCCCTGAGCCCAGCAAAATGCCTACCACGGATGTAACGGCATGGGAGCAACCCTCACCCAACACCCAACAAGAGACAGCAACTGTCCCGCTGGGCAGGTCTCTGAGACGTTCTCCGCGAGACTGAGCCTCACACGCCCATATACACTTTACTAACCTTCCCTTCTTCCTTGTCCCCCCTCTCATTCCTTCAGATGGCTTCTTGGGGTCACATCCAAAACAAACTCCTTGCACCTCCATGCTTGTCTTGGTATCTAATTTCAGGGGGACAGAGAGGGGAACCTTAACCAAGACATTTACTTGTTAATTTTTTGAGATTTATTGAATCCTTGCTCTGTGCCAGGCATCTTTCCTTTATTACGTCTGAATCCTCAGCAACAGTAGTTCTATTATTATAATACTCATTTTACAGAGGATAAATTGAAGTTTAAAGGGGTTAAGATAATGTATAAATCACAGCAGGTGGCAAAGCTTAGAATCAATTTCTATTCTTCTACTGCTTTTATTGTTTTACTTTTACCATCCTTTGCTTTTAGGGGGTGAGTGCTGATCAGTAAAGTGAACACAGACTAACTGTTGTTATATAGTTACATTCTCTAAAGTTCAAATTTCTGAGTGGGTTTTGACCTGTAGAATACAAAGTTGTGTCTTTCTATGACACATGCAAAGAAGGCTCCTCTTTGCTGGACAATCTCCCATTGATTCTGCACCTTACCTGCTCCCTGCTCTTGGCTCCATTTTCATCAGATGGCAAATGAAAAGCCTTGATCTAAATTATCTTTAGGATCCATTAAAGAGTTAATGTTATACAAACCTGAGTGGTGCGTATTCTAGTCCCTCTGGCCAATCCTATTGCTCTAGTTTTTTTCTTAGGTTGAATTCTCTTTATAACCACTTCTAAAGCAGAGGTCGGCAAACTTTTTCTATAAAGCGCCAGACAGAAGATATTTCAGGCATCGTGGTCCTTAAGGTGTCTGCTGCAATTACTCAATCCTGCCATTGTAGTTGGAAAGCAGCAAAAGACAATACAAAAATGAATGGGTTCCAAGGAAACTATTTACTAAAATAGGCAGCAAAGCCGCTGGACGGTCTCCACGTAGCACACAGAAAACACTTCCCTGAGGCCCTCGTGTCAAGATGTGGCAGATGAGAGATGGCAGGAAAATTCCAAACAGTGCTTTTATTTTCTGTCTTCCTGGTCTCCTAGAAACTTTGGTGATCCTTCGCTTATAGCCCCTCAAAAAAACAAAGAAAAAGAAAGCTCTCCTGTGTCTTTCTTGTCTGAGCCTATCTGAGCGGCTTCTGTTTGACAGGGAGTGTTTTGTGTTTGTGTTTGTGCTGGGCTTAAAGGCCAAGAACAGTCAATACTCAATGGCACTGTCATCTGGAGAGCTGGAGAACATATAAATATTGCATTTGGGATGTACTTTCTTTTGAACAAAGTTTCTGAGCAGGTTTGCTTGCTAAGGGTCTATTATTGGCATTTTCATTATAACCTCTCTAATACCAAGCTTTTTGAAAGGACTCATGACTCAGAAAAAAACATTTTCTTGAGTTTGAATGTGGCATACTTGATGTTATTCAAGAGATACATTTCTTTGTAGAAGTTTTCCATGGAAAATTCCCTGAGCCTTTTTTAGGGAGCCCAAAAGATCCTAAAAAAGAAATTGATGCCTCATGCTTGAATTTTTAGTCAGCTCTCTGAGCTGACAATGAGTAAACTAGACTAAAATTATTTCTGATCCAATTTTTATTGAAAATCTTTCCTGGACTAGTGATTTATAATCGATGATAGTTAAGGAAACCTATCTAAGTATCTTAGAGTGGTGGAAAGATGAAACAGGCTTCCTTGTGAAGCAATGAGTTCCTTGTCATTAGATGTAATCAAGCAGACGTTGAATAACAACCCACCAATGATGCTGCTTACAGGCTTTGCATTAGGTGAGGGTTTGAGCAAATAGGCTCCCAGAGCCCCACCTTCTCACCTGTTAGGGAAAACTGAGGATGGGGCCAGAAAATGTGTCTGGACTGCACATCCGCCTTCCTTCCCATTCCCTCCTTGAATTGGAGAAGCTTTGCTTTTACATAATTTACATTTTAGGCATTAAGGGTGCTTCCTTTAAAGAAAATGTTACACTAATAATAATTTTTAAAAATAAAGAAAATAAATTTTAAACCAGAAGAGATTTCAATTTTTTCTAACTCTTAAGATTTTTAAATTCCCTACAAGCAGGCTTTGACACATTCTAAATGTGAACTCTTCCCTTTCCATCTTTCTCCGAAGTGTCTCCTGATCTCCACTCAGTAAGCACGGAACCTGTTTATTCTCGGTAAATTTTATAGTCGACTTCCCATGAAAGAGTAGAAAATTCCCCATAGGTCTTCCATTCACAGGGAATAGCCACCAGGTTTAGGGTTTTGACCGTCATTAATAAGTAAACTCTTCAAAAGTCAAGCAGAGCTGTGTTTATTGAGAACTCAGTCCTTTAGGGAAAAAAGGAAACCTTTAGTTAATATCTGACAGCCTACCGCATCTTGGCCTTAGGGGCACAGTATTTGTGCTGTTTCCTCACATGACTTTTAGACTCTTCTCCATCGTTAAAGCTGAGATTCTCTTAAATAAAAATAGAATCAGAGAGGAGTCGGGAGAGACTCTTCACTCTTTTTTTTTTAACATGACAGAAGTTTCTTTCTCTCTTAGGTAACAAAAGAGAATCAGTGAAAAGTAGGAAGGTATTAGCATAAAATAGGGAAAAACCCAAAAATATTACCATCAAGTATGTATCAGATAGGATAGGTACTCAATGAAAATTCCCTGAATGAATAAATGATTGAGGTCATTATTACACACATTCTATATTGAATCCTTCTATAAAAAGAAATAATTTGAAACAAATATCTTCTGATTTAAATATTGGGTGGATTTAAATATAAAAATCAATGTGGAAAACTGCTTCTAGTGGTAAACTTTAAAGCAATAAGCAGGCATTCAGCTTATGTAGAAACCACTACTGGTGACAAATATTGATTTACTTATTGTGCAGGCTCTGAAGGAAACTACATATGTTTTCTGGCAAAAGCTAGTGAATTTATGGGGAAAAGAAATTTGCTTTGTATGGCAAGTGTCCTAAACACATAATTACATGATAAACAAAAATATAATTCCATTTGGTTTTCTAAGTAATCCATGTTTTAAATTTTTGCGCAGGGCCATAGCAAAAAAAAGAAATCTATGTTTTTCATGTAAAACCTAACCGGTTGGCAGGCTAGAAAGGGGAAAAGTTTTTCATATACCGTCACTAGGATTTAGTTCAAACTTATAAGAGTCCCTTTCCTGAACCCTTTCCTGAACCCTAGAGGTCTGGCATAGAACAGAACCAAACCTAATTATGTATCACCCTAAAGCTTCATTAGGAGGATCACTTGTATTTGTTTGCCCATCAGTATTAAACGCAAATCTGCCAGAGGTTTTAGCTGTCCAGGATGGAGGCAGTTTGCCTCTTTAATAACACAAGCTGTGTTGAGAATGTTCTCTCTGGGCTCTCTAAGCTGTTCTGTTTTGTTTCCACTTTCAAATGCAGAGTGAATAAGATTAGAATGGTCTTTTTAACTTCAGCCAAAGTCTCTAAAGCCTAAGATCGAGGGGTACCCCTGTCTGTACTCTGGTCTTCCTGAGCATGGTAGCCCATGATGCTTCTCAAAGTTGAGTTCTGGGTGTCTGGGACAGCCTTAGAAATCTTTAGTCCCAGCGATGGCTTCCGTCTGTCAGTCACCAGCGGAGGGACACATTAATTTTCAAGGCACGGCATAAATTCCATCTGTTATCCTAAGTGTTAGTGGAGATTACATGCCAGACAAAAGACTTACTGAATGAATTAAAAGTAAATGTCACTTCCTAAAACTCAGCCTAGTCAACACAGCTTGGGGAAATATTTCCTTTCGCCTGAGTTACAGCTACTGGGGTTAGGCAATATGGCAGTTTCAGACCTGGTTCACAGCTGGAGGATCTCACAGCTGCCCTGCCCCCTGTGGTAAGGATCATTGGACGGTTCTTTCTCACTATCAGTTTTCAGAGCCTATAAGGGTAAACCTACGTGAGATCCACGAACAGCATGTTACAGTCCGACATGATCAATAGGAAACCTGATAATGGCCCAAAGCAATTCCCTTCTCTTATCCCTGGCTCTCAATTACCTTTGCTTTTAATGGGCATGAGTCCCGGCTGGCAGTTGCTGAAAGTTTCTCAGATGCAGTGTTTTGTGTGAGACCATCGAGCTTCATTTCCCATCTCAGTGGCTAGTCGATTCCTGTTCTCATCTTTAATACACTGAAGAACAGTTGCCTCTCTGATGAATTTGTCAGAACTGCTAGTTTCTTAAATATCGAATCATTTACCTTGCCTGCAACTGTCAAAGCTAATTTTAATATGTATCAAAAATATTTGGGGGCTTCCCTGGTGGCGCAGTGGTTGAGAATCTGCCTGCGAATTCAGGGGACACGGGTTCGAGCCCTGGTCTGGGAAGATCCCACATGCCGCGGAGCAACTGTGCCCGTGAGCCACAATTACTGAGCCTGCGCGTGTGGAGCCTGTGCTCTGCAACAAGAGAGGCCGCGACAGAGAGAGGCCCGCGCACCGCGATGAAGAGTGGCCCCCACTTGCCGCAACTACAGAAAGCCCTCGCACAGAAACGAAGACCCAACACAACCAAAAATAAATAGATAAATAAAATTAAAAAAAAAAAAAAAAAAACTTAAAAAAAAAAAATTTGTATCAAAAACAACCCAATCCAAAAATGGGCAGAAGACCTAAATAGACATTTCTCCAAAGAAGATATACAGATTGCCAACAAACACATGAAAGGATGTTCAACATCACTAATCATTAGAGAAATGCAAATCAAAACTACAATGAGGTGTCACCTCACACCAGTCAGAATAGCCATCATCAAAAAATCTACAAACAATAAATGCTGGAGAGGGTGTGGAGAAAAGGGAACCCTCTTGCACTGTTAATGGGAATGTAAATGGATACATCCACTATGGAGAACAGTATGGATGTTCCTTAAAAAACTAAAAATAGAACTACCATACGACCCAGCAATCCCTCTACTGGGCATATACACCGAGAAAACCATAATTCAAAAAGAGTCATGTACCACAATGTTCATTGCAGCTCTATTTACGATAGCCAGGACATGGAAGCAACCTAAGTGTCCATCAACAGATGAATGGATAAAGAAGATGTGGCACATATATACAATGGAATATTACTCAGCCATAAAAAGAAACGAAATTGAGTTATTTGTAGTGAGGTGGATGGACCTAGAGTCCGTCATACAGAGTGAAGTAAGTCAGAAAGAGAAAAGCAAATACCAAATACCATATGCTAACACATATATATGGAATCTAAAAAAAAAAAAAAAAGGTTCTGAAGAACCTAGGGGCAGGACAGGAATAAAGATGCAGACGTAGAGAATGGACTTGAGGACATGGGGAGGGAGAAGGGTAAACTGGGACGAAGTGAGAAAGTGGCATGGACTTATATATACACTACCAAATGTAAAATAGATAGCTAGTGGGAAGTAGCTGCGTAGCACAGGGAGATACGCTCAGTGCTTTGTGACCACCAAGAGGGGTGGGATAGGGAAGGTGGGAGGGAGCCGCAAGAGGGAGGGGATATGGGGATATATGTATATGTATAGCTGATTCACTTTGTTATAAAGCAGAAACTAACACACCATTGTAAAGCAATTATACTCCAATAAAGATATTAAAAAAAAACATTTTGAGGTTAAAATATGACATTTCACTGATCATTCAAATATAAAAAGCAGAGTGGTTGAAATTGCCATGTGGTCTGTAGCAACAAACAACAAGCAATAACAATCTTTGTCTACCATCCCTATGTGGCTCTGAGATTTACAGCAAACTAGAAATGAATAACAATCTTAGTTTCACAAGTTATGACTCATGTTCATATTCTTGTGGGCTCAGCAAATTCTTATTGGTGGTGATGTGTAGTCATTGGAAAGCCAAAAAATATACAATCTCTGACCTCAAGGCTTCATTAACTAGGAGGCTATACATATGGCAGAAGTAGAGACTGTTTAGGAAAAAATAAGGAAATAACAATTACTGAGACTAGACTATGTATTTTTGTAGTGGACAGCCTCGGTGCTCTGCCTAGATCCCCTTGGGACCCTGTTACCGGCTTCTAGAGCCTCTGGCTGTTTCAGTAAGCTTTTGCTTCCTCTAATGGCCTGCGTCTGTGACTCAGCTCCGGTGGATGGCCTTTGGGTTGCTGGAGCCCCTGTGTCCACAGGGGCAGAGAGTGGGAAGTGCCTTAGGTTTATGGCCTCACTGTACCCTGCAGCTACAACGATTACTGAGGGAGGAAAGAGACCCAGCTTTTTTGCCTTAAGTTATGGCAAACTCTGAGGCGTAAATTGCACAACGGAGTTCCTCTCTACAAAATCATGCTGAGGCTGGGACTTCGCCTGAAATCATATCCTTGCTGGAGTTCTTCCCCTTCCCAACCTTCCTTCCCCCACTCCCTTCCTCCTTTCTCCTGGGAGCACTTCCTGAATAAATCACTAGCCCCTGAATCCTTGTCTCAGGGTCTGCTTGGGATACACTCCGCTGGACCTCTTACTTGTGCTCTATTACATATGTTAAGTATTTTGCTTGTATTATATTACATATGCTACGCTTTTTATATTATACTGTATATGTAATCTGCACAATTCTAGGAGGAAATTGAGGATGAGTGATTTTAATTAACCTGCCCAATATCATAGAGCTATAAGGTATTAGAGTATGTGTCTCTTGAACCTAAGTCTTATTCCTTCATTTATTACATTTTATCCTCAGCATGGCAAAGTGTATGGAATGCATAAAGATTACTTTGGGAATAAATGCACTTGGAGATAGATGGCTTCCACACACTGAGCCTGATGAAAATGCTAACTTCTTACCAAGAAGATATCATTTGAGAAGGAAAAGATAAGCACAGGTTTGTATTCTATGTTTGCTGAAAAAAGTTTCAAGCATCAAGCATATCTCTTGGCCCTGGAAGCAAAATGAATCTTGAAAACTGCTATGTGAGTTGTTTCATGCTTACTTTTTAAAATAAAGTACTTGAGTTAGAAGTTGCTAGATTCACTGTAACGTGGTGCTTGCTTGAAACAAGTCTTTGCAAACACTAGATCAATAAAGTCGCCCCTTTGCTGCCTACTGAGGAAGTTAACAAGCTTGGCAGAAAATGATAAACATCCAGACAACCTTCAGTTTGAATTTTTTATATCAAATTAGTTCAAATTAATGGCCTCAAATGGATAGAATTATAGTTCCCATTCAGCGTGATCTTTCTCATTAATTACTTCCACTGTGCATCTGCCACAATTAGTTTTATAAAGTAGCCCTGAAAGCAAACAAAAGAAATGCTTTCCACAACTTCCACAATAAAACATTCCTCTTAGATTGTCATTAAATTTACCCCAAAGATTCCATTACCTTTTGCTTTGTTTCTTTTTCGCCTTTGGTGCTTGGGGAATTCAGAGATGCCACAGCGGCAGGGCTGTTGAAGTACTGCCTACAGTCTCACAGGGCCATGACTTTGAGACGGGCCTCTCCTCCCACTTTCCTGGAGCTTACAGGTCAGACACATAAACACTGCCCACTTCACCTTCTGCTGAAGGGCTTCAAACGCCCTCACCAATATCAGGCAATGGCGACATGGGGGTAAAAGTTCTAAAGTCAGAGTCCTACCACACAGCTGGAGGAATGACTTATAAGGCATGAGACTCTCAGAAAATGGCTTGATAATCTCTAAACATTGGTGGAACAAATGCAGATTCAACTAATGCACATTAAAGGCTGAGGATTTTACAAACAGCTTTGTGAGGAAAGTGCGATTACCTCTCCAGTTTACAGGTGAAGAGTCTGAGAGTCTGAGATTGAAAACTTGCTCACTCCAATAAGCAGAAGAGCTGAGATTCAAAGCCATAAATCTCCAGTTTGAGCTCAGTGCCCCAGCTCCTTTATGATGAACCCTTGGCCTCAACGGTCCCAAATGGGAAAGGCTGCAACGTGAGAGGCCACAGGGAATTCTCCAAGTCCCATCCCCATGTTTGCGTGGGTGAGTCGAGGCAGTTTTGCCAACTGCCTTAAAGTGAAGCCTAAAGTGGCAGACATGGGGTAGATAGATCTGCAGAAACAAGCTTCGAGAGAGCAGCAGAAAATATTTTGTAGCCGTCTATAGACTTATCACTTCTGAGCCCTGGAATCCCCTGTAAGAATCCAGTATTCCGTTCTATACTATTCTATTTATTAAACTCATTCTTTTGGGTGCCTTCTGTATGCCAGATCCCTGCCCTCAGAGCACCTACATTCTAATAGGAGAGATAAAATAAAGTAGACAATTTCAGGTTGTTGTAACTGCTATTTTAAGGAGATAGAGTGATACAATGGAGAGTAACATTTCATGGGTCTTATTTATTTACATGTCTGCTTTCATTAACAGATTGTGAATTCCTGGGAGTGGTACTTTCGTTTTGTATTCATCTTTACATGCCTAATGCCTAGCATGATTTTAGATACTCAGTAAGTGGTCATTTAATGAATGACTAGTGAACACAGGAAGCAGCCTATCAAAAAGTGCTCCTGGGCTTCCCTGGTGGCGCAGTGGTTGAGAATCTGCCTGCCAATGCAGGGGACACGGGTTCGAGCCCTGGTCTGGGAGGATCCCACATGCCGCGGAGCAACTGGGCCCATGAGCCACAACTACTGAGCCTGTGCGTCTGGAGCCTGTGCTCCGCAACAAGAGAGGCCGCGATACTGAGAGGCCCGCGCACTGCAATGAAGAGTGGTCCCCACTTGCCGCAACTAGAGAAAGCCCTCGCACAGAAACGAAGACCCAACACAGCCAAAAATAAATAAATAAAAAAAACAAAAAACAAAAACAAAACAAGAAAGAAGCTTGCTTTAAAACAAACAAACAAAAAAGTGCTCCAAAAGCTTGCTAGAGGAGCAAGAATGACTAGCTCAAAGGAAGGCCTATTTTCTCCATTTAAATTGAAGCCAAATGCTTTCAGACTTCCTGTCTTTAAAACATTTGGTGTTCCCATAATAAGAAGCAGACTTGACTCTGTCGCATTTTCCACAAGTGGCCACTTCCCATGAACACTTTAAGGGGAACAAGGTCACAACTGGTTATTTTACAACAAGGATTAAAAATAATTAAAAAGGAATATTGATTTGGGGCTTCAGGACCTAGAAGATTTGAGTTTCTTTGTTGGGTTTAGAAGGCAAGTTCACTGTCAAAATATTGCAGCTGATCCTTTTACAGAAGGGAAAATGGTCACATTTTAAAAGTGCATCTTGATTTCTACCTACTACTGAACTTTTAAAAATTGTCTCAGACCTTAAATCAAAGCACTGTTTTCACAGTATAACCATACTCTTCTTTATTGCAATGCTGCTTTAGGCAGGATATATATGAAAAATAAATTTCAAAGAAACAAACAAAGACATAATCTGCACTTCTGCTTAATCCTGACCAAACCAAAATTTGAAGTTACTAAGGACTAATGAATGTGATCTCAGGCACCTGAAAATATAAAAACAGGACTCAAAGTGTGTAGTTGGAAATGACCAGAGAGGCTTTCAAATGGCTTGTCCAAAAACATCTGGAGTTCTTTTTCAAATAGTATGTATTTCCCTTTTCATCTATCTTACTATTTTGATTAACTTTCTTCATGTGATAAGATAAGTGCATTTTTTTTCTTGAAATGGAACTCAGTTTTGAAGAACGTAAAAATTACCATATAATGCCTGACCAGTCAATGTTCTACCTATATTTTCTCAGCTTGTCTTCTTCAACCTTTAACCCCTAATATTCTTTTAGCTTCAACCCTAAAGTTTTGTAGCAAGGATATCTGACAATGTATATGAATATCCGCAGATACAAAACAGTGAGAATTGTTATTGCATAGTGAGATAGTGAGGATTTCAGATATTGAATATGAACATCTGACACGTTCTAGATAGATTGTTGACTCTTAGCGAAATTAAGCAGTTTTATTGGACTTCTCTTTCGGCCTGTAAATTTCATGAAAAACTGGCCCATTAGCAAGAGTCAGCAATCATTATGTGCACCCTTTCTACTTTCCTTGTTCAATGAAGTATTCTATCAGAGGTTTCTCAGGCAGTCTCAAACTTAAAGATTTAACTTCACATTTCCAAAAACTAACCATGCAAAGCAATTTCAAATTAAAGTAATTGAATTTGGATTATGGAGCAAGCAAGCCAGAAGAAGGGCCTTCTCAAATAAGCGACTGTTCATATTTCAAAAACTGCACATTTGCGAAACACACAAATACAGTTTCACTCTCTGTACTCTGTTTGCTACTGACCACAAATTTGTTGCAATCAGATAGGAAAATCTGATTTCTTCCTAGGGAAATCCAAGAAGCCAGAAACGATGATGATGACGACAAGAAACTAAACTTTTTGGTCTGCAAAGCAACTAGAAGGAAAACAACTTTAGAGAAAACGTGGGCGCATAAGCAGACAGCATGCATACATATCTGGGAAGCAAATATTCTTTATCTAAATGAAACATATTGTGGATTTGGCAGCCAACAGCTTCTGTGATGAAATCAGCATCAAGCAGAGGAAGTGAGAATCAGGAGAATTGGGTTTGATGTTAGCCCTGCCACTTCCTGCTGTTCCCTTACCTATAAAACACAGACAAGATACCTAATCTTCTTGGGGGGCAGGTGAAAGGATCAGATTAGATGACCCAAGAGCGAACAACCAACACAGTGCTGCAACAGGCCACACGCTCAGTCAACATCGATCTCCATTCTCTGCCTCCCTCCTCTGGGCATACCTTTGGACTGTTTCAGGTCTCAGTTTCCACACCTGTAAGATGGGAACAGTCTTAAAGGTGTTCTTTCTTTCCCTATGATTCTAAAAGGAGGGTCAGAATGTGACCTCACAATGCTACAATTTTGTTTGGGAGAAAATAAAAAAGACAGAGATAGGTATTATGACCCTAGAAAGGAGAGGGGAAGAATTTTCCTTAAGAGGAGAAATCAGGGGCTTCCCTGGTGGCGCAGTGGTTGAGAATCTGCCTGCCAATGCAGGGGACACGGGTTCGAGCCCTGGTCTGGGAGGATCCCACATGCTGCGGAGCAACTGGACCCGTGAGCCACAACTACTGAGCCTGAGCGTCTGGAGCCTGTGCTCCGCAACAAGAGAGGCCACGATAGTGAGAGGCCCGCGAACCGCGATGAAGAGTGGTCCCCGCCTGCCGCAACTAGAGGAAGCCCTCACACAGAAACGAAGACCCAACACAGCCAAAATAAATAAATAAAGAATAATTAAAAAAAAAAAAAAGAGGAGAAATCAGAGTTCTAAACGACACTAATGTATTATAATCATGGAGAATTTACTATCTAGGCAAGTTGATTCAGCTCGCGCTCCATGTTTAAAGGCTTTATTAGGTTACCTAGAGGAACATTCAATATATTTCTGTATTCTGTTTACATTGTGGAGATTATTTCGTCAGTAGTTACTGGAGGTGTTTCTAAGCACCAAGAAAGAGCCAAATTGTCAGGAAAGAAAGTTATCTTGGTCTGTGACAGCACAGCAGTCTCTGTAATCCTCAGATTTACCTAAAGTGGAAAGACATTCTTATTTAACTAATTCCATTAAATTAAAAGAATACAAATGTATCATGACATAGAGACAAACAATGCTTTTTAGAGGTATGCTTTACTTTGTACTTGTTTTTTAAATACAGAGTAGAAGAAGACAATAGAACCAATTTTTTTGGAAGCCTGATATGTGCCAGAAAATGCTAGATTTTTTTCAGATAAATAATATCAAAATAACCATTTATGTATCAAGTATTGTGCCAAGTGTTTTGCATGCATTGTGTCCCTTCATTCTCCTATGCATAGGAGGAAACTGAGGCACAGAAAGGGAAATTTGCTAAAGATGGCCAAAACTCAAATCCAGTGGACACAAAATCCACTACATCTCACTGCTGTACTATGCTGTCCGGAACACTTATCAAAACTTCCAACAAAATGTCATTGGTTTCCACTGGGTGGATTAAGATTATAGCTGGGTTAGATCAATCACATGTCATAATTCTGGAGTAGACGTTCTCCTCCAGAGTCCCGGCAGATATGACCTCCACAAACATCTGCTGAAAACTTTATGACTGGTCCCGCCCACAGCTGGATGATCCTAACAGAGTCTGTCACAGAATCCAGAGCATCTCCTGGAAGGGGCAGTTGCCAGCTTCCTGCTCATTAAGCTCACTCCTATCTCCCCAACAATCTTTCTCCGTATCACTGTTGTAAGATTCTTATTTGAATTCTCCAATAAATGATCTTATTGCCTCGGTTTTCTCCACCAATAATTACCTCCTAAATAGGCTGCACCTGTGTTCCATCCCTTCCCCTGTTGAAAGAAATGCAGACTTGCCCTCAAATGTCCCCATAGCAAGAACTCTAACCCCCTAAACTGCCAATATTTACCTCCAAATCCACTTGCCAGGACATATCCTGTCCCCCTTCTGGCACCTTTCCTCTGCCTTCTTGTTCACCCCTTTCTCTGTTATCTCAGTCACTTTGATGAGTGTGTGGATTTCTCTTGCCCTGGGTATCTTCCTCCCACTCCTCAACACTGTTGAGTGATCCTTACATAGCTAGGGATTAAATATGGGACCCCCGGCTCTTTCACCCGATTAACATTCACCTTTAAAACATTGGGATAATCATCACAATTCGCACATCGCAGGTTTGTGATAAGGATAAATGAGATCATGCATCTGGAAGGGACTTTGAAGGTTTATACAAATCTAAGACATCCTCATTATTTATTATGGGACTTAGGTATTTCCCAACAAAGGGGATACATAATTTTTGCTTTTCCTTTTATTCTGAGAATAGTACTTCATTTTACTTCATGCTCCTCTATGAATAAGAGATCTATAGTGTGTCCTTGAGGGACATGTAAGTCCCTTTTTTATTTTTGCAAACCAGTAAGTTCTGGATTTAGCTGCAAAGAAACAAGTGAAGGATAGCAGAATATGCCACCCCCAAATATGCTGCTTTGGCATAAGGATTATTTTAAACCGAAGACAATTGAGAATAAGCAGATATGAGTAATGCTCTCTGCCCTTTTCCTATTTACCTAAAATCAGGACATAAATTTTCAAAAGTGTCCCTCCTCCCCTCTCTACCAGGAAGAACAAAACTTAATCACCGGAGACAACTTTTTACCCTACCAGCCAGGAGACGGCACCAGAGGTATGCATAAAACAAACTTTACTAACTAGCCTTTATCTTGTAAGCTTAAAACTACTTTCCTCTGTCCTGTCATCTCTCCACAAAGTTATTGTTCTTTGTTAAAGATGCTATACAAGACGGAGTTCTAAGCTACCTCTTTGAGCTTCTCATTTTCCCCTGGGTATCTCCCATGTGTACATGAGGTATATATTAATAAACTTCTGCTTGCTTTTTTCTGATTAATCTATCTTTTATAACAGGGATCTCAGCTAAGAACTCAGAAGGGTAGAGGGAAATTTATTTTTCCCTCTCCTACACAAGCATCTCTGTTTGTGTCTCAGTGGGGTTTTCCAGGCTTTCCAGAATTGTGTGCCCACCATGTCTGTCTGCCTCTCACTCCCACTAATTTCTATTATGAACAGACATCCTACTCTTATTATCCCTTTCCATGGCCTCTGTACGACTCCACAGCATGCTGGATTTGGTCTTGGTACCTTGTCCTTGTTTCCCATGTGTAGATTTTGTGACCTCTTCCTCATTAACTAAGACAATTGTACTTCCTTATCAGTGTCTGGTTTAAATGCCACCCCCACTGGGGAGGCTTTTATGATGACTGCAGGCATCATTGATCAGGCAACTCAATAGGATCATTCATTATTCTGTCCTGAACTTTAATTGCCTGTATTATATAATTATCATATACATACCACATCATCAAATTCAACTGTCATTTCCTAGGGAAAATTAATGCCTGAAAATGCTCTTGATAGGCTTAATGGTTCGTGAAAAAAGTAATGTATAGAAAGTACCTATATATAGTAGATGTCCAGCTAAAAATGGCACAGAAAAATGACAGAAAGATAATATGACATTGTGTATTCCTAACAAGAAGAAGTACAAAAAATCAATTCTCATTATTTGTAGTAGCTATGTTCTATAAAATTGTTGTGAACACTGAATCAGCAAATATTGAACCACTGCTCTAGGAGAAATACAGGGTTAGGGTCCTGTGAGCCCCTGGTCACAGGATTTTCGTCAACCAATCAATACATAACCTTGTTTTATGTGTACCTCTATTTAAGGTTACCTTATTTAACATATGATGTTAATTCATTAGCACTGAGCTCATAGCCAACAACACTGTAACTCATACCTGAGCAAAGCTTATCTAACACGCGTATTTTCTCCATAAAGTACCTCACAACCTTCTAAAGCACAGGAAAACTAGACAGCACTCCAGCACTCCATGTGGGGACCATCTTAGAGTGGAATCACCAACAAAAGAGCACAAAAATGTAAAAAACGTGGAGCTAAATAGATAGTGAAAAGGATACTTGTTTACAGTGTGAGAATTGAAAAAAGAAGTCAGAGCAGCACCTTGTTCAATCTCGGCCGGAAATGTGTACATCAGACTCAAATTTTCCACACTCTATGGATGTCCACAATGATTGTGAAAGTGCCATGAGTATTGAGGCTGGGGTTACAAATAAATTTTAGCAAGTTGATGAGTTTGCAAATATGGAATATATAAATACTGAGCATTGGATGTATGTATAAAGAAAAAATGGAAGGCACTGTGTCATGTCTTTAAAAGTGACTTTTAGTGTCCTTTAAATTATTATTATTGAATAGGCATTCCTTTAGTACCCAGAAGGATACATGTTTAAAAGTTTTGTCAGCCACTTTAGTTTCACCATCTAAATTTCAAAAGAAGAGTAAGAAAATCCTGCTCTCAGAGATTACCAATAAAATTCTTTTTCAAGGTGATATAGGGAAAAGGTCAAAGTGGGTTCAGATCTATAGTCACATCCAGCTTCCACCTCTTACAACCATCTAACTGTTGGCAAGCCACACAGCTAGCTGTGTTCTAGTTTCCTTAACTTTGTGTGAAGCCTTTCTCCTTGAATCTCCCTCAATACATTGCACTCCCTCTCTCTACTAAAGGGTTTTTGAAGTTCATGGTTAGTGTTTGTGTGTCCTAGTATAGTGCTTCTCAAGTTTTAATGGGCACACAAATCCCCTGGGGATCTTGATAAAATGCAGACTGATTCAGTAGGTCTGGGTGGGGCCTCAGATCCTGCATGTCCAGCAAGCACCCAGATGCTGCTGATGCTGCTGACTTATGGACCACACTTTGTGTAACAAATCCCTAGGAAATTTCAAATGGCTTCTAATCTCCATGATCTGCTTTGTTGCAAAATATTTCCCTTCTTCCATTTTTCACTAGCTTTTAGTTATTGACCCAAGCTCTGAAACCTAAGGATAAGAAGCCTCATGCAATTAAAGGGAGAATCACAGTCCAAAATTGCTAACAATTCTTTTGGTTTCTCTATGCTACTCTCCTCTTGGATCCACTGAGCATAGACTGTATGTAAGTTTAGATGAAGGGCATATTTAAGACCGATTCTTCGATAATATAGATGATGTAAAATCATAGCTCTCAAATACATATTTTAGCCATTAGGGAAACAGAATTGTGGAAGAATGAACAGAGAAATCTGAAGAGGAAAAAAACATGAATAATGAGTTAAAAACACAATTTGCCTTTCAAATAGAAATAATATCTGCCATTTATTGGGCACTTCCCATGTGCCAGGCATATCATTACATGAGTAATGAAATTCTCTAGCAATGAGTGATTGATTATCTGAGTAATTTGATAAACTCAGGCAGCTGTTGCCTTTGTTTTGTGCTGTATGACATTGCTGGATTTTTTTCAGTGACTGTGAAGTGGTAGGTATTTAAATAGGAGAATGGGGAATTTTAATTTGATATGGTTGACAAGATGTTTGATGGGGTTGTCACAATGACAGCAAATTTTCAATGCATTTATTGGAATTACCTGGGCTGACTGAAATTCAAAAGGCAGTCGGAAATGTTTTCATTCACACTGACCTATTTTGAGTGCAAAGCAAAGGAAAAGAATAACATGATATGGAATTACCATGACTCCTAGTAAGAAAACGCTGTGGTCCAATTTGTGTTGAGGAATGAGGAGAATCACATATAGAAGATGACTGGCCATATTGAAAAGACCCAAAGTGGACCTCGTAGAACAAAGGAACAAAGCCCTGGACACCAGTAGAGAGAAGGGTCAAACCACTGAAATCTCTTAAAGTTCTTATTATTTTGCAGAAACATATTATAAAATATGGATCTTGACTTCTTACTCAATTTTTGTTCTGCCTGGAAAGGTGTTAATTCTTTTTGTGTTGACATTTCTGTTTTGAGTTTCAAACTCAGAGTGGTAAACAGAGTAGAAGAAGGTAGGATCTAGACTTTTAAATCATCAGGACATTCTGTTTGAAAAATGAGAGATCTTTGAGGGAGAGAGTTACTGGCTAATTTATTAAAGATAAAATATATATTTTATATATTTTTACTTAAAGCCTGATGAGATCTACTGTACCCTGCCACTGTAAGAGCATGAGCCCTAAGGAACAAAACATAAAAGGCACAATCTTAGGACTGTCACTTTCTCTACCTGTCACTTTCTTTACCTTATTAGTAATAATATATTTAAAAAATTAATAACATAAATTGTCAATGGTTTTAGAATAGATTATTTTCTCACTGACAAAATACATATTATCTCTATCATTATATTAAAGTTTATTTAGTGCATTGTGTCACCTCTTTTTCCAAGGCTTTTCTTGCCAGTACATTACTTTATCTCATCATGTTTTTTTCTCTTATCATCTATAACAAGGCTTTGAGCATAAGGATAAGGGCTATGTCATGAGATTCTTGGGCTCCTCCAAAGTGCTTTTCATACAGTGATTGGCATAGTCTCATGAGTGCCAGTCTACATCATTAGTTATAATAAAATGATAGCTACAGTTCTATTGAGAATCCCCTATATGACAAATATTCTGGTAAGTTTTGTGCACATATAATTGATACTTCTTACAATAACCCATCTATGGCAGCGTCATTATTCCTTTTTGACATGTGAGGATATTAAGTCTTGGAGAACTTAGTGATGCATCTCATGTCACAGAAATAGTAAGCAAAAGATGGTTTTCTCTGGCTCCAAACATATCCATCATCACTGTGAGCGCTGGACAAGCATCTATCTAAGAAAATAGTATTCAAGAAAATTTTATAGTGCTATCTGCTGTGTTTAGTCTGCTGTTTTGTCAATCCTTTCCAATTGCACGTGCCAAAGTCATTGCCAAACATTATTATAAAGCTACCCCTACATCCAAAAGTGTGGGGTAGTTTCCAAAGTTATTTGCTAAAAATATCCTGGCCTACATAGTCTGGCTTTCAAGATCTTCCTCTGTTAGATAATTCCAACATTACCTTTTCTTATTCTCCTTTAAAGCTCAACAGACCAGTTTTTTAAAATGCTAATATCATATGTATCCGAATATCAAGGACATCTGCAACACTCCAATATATACAGGAGGCAGTGTGGTGGGGTAGGAAAAGTCTGGGACTGGGTTTGAAAGTTCTAGTACATTTTAATAACAAGATGTCTTAATTCTTGCCCTGATCACTTTGTCTACAATCGTACTCCTACACCCACAGTCATTCTGTATTCCTTCACCTTAATTCTTTTTCTTCATAGCACCAATTACATGCATCAGTCGGGTTAAGTAATGCTGCATTATTCTGTGGTAATATACAAACCCCAAACCTCAGTGGGTTAACACAACAAAGGTTTTTTTCTTGCTTCCATCAGAGACTGAATGGGTTAAATGTCCCTCCTCTATCTTGCTGCCACATGATCTAGTATATGCAAATTCTAAAGACAAAAGGATGAGAAAGGATGTAAGAGGCACATCACTTGGCCTGAAAGTGACACACATCACTTTTGCTCTCAGTCCATGGACCTAAACTAGTCAGATGGCCCTAAACTAATTGCAAGCAAAACTGGGAAATATAGAGGAGCTTATGTGTATTTTGTGAACACTATCATTACCACAGTACCTTACTATCAAACTTACATTTATTTGCTTTTCTCCTCTTTCTTTTCTTTACTAGAAAATTCCTTCATATGGTCATAGATTTTATTTTGTTTGCCATGGTAACAAGATCAAGTAGAACAGTGGGTGGTATACAGTGGGTACTCAATAAACAGTTGTTAAATTAAAGAATACTTATGATTGATTAAAGATGGCGACAAATTACTTGATTTTCTTTCATTGAGAAGTGGGGTCTATGTTCCCTCCCCTTGAATCTGGGCTGGCCTATGATAACTTGGATCAATACATTATGGTAGAAATAGTACTATGCCAGCTGCAGGCCTAGCCTGTAAGAGAGCTGGCAGTTTTACTTTCTACCCTACAGCACTATATAAGGTGTCTGGGTATACTGAGGCAGCCATGCTGTAAGGAAGCACAAGCTAGTCATTTGTGGAGGACGAATGGAGGAAGAGAGAGAGAGATGTCCAAACACCCCCCCCCAGCTATCTCAGCACCTTCTGCTTATCCCACCTAAGGTCACAGGCAGTGTGAAAAGAAGACACATCATCCCTGTCCAAATATTTGATCTACAAAATAATATGTAATAATGAAAAATTGTTCTCTTAAGCCACTAATTTTTGGGTTGGTTTGTTATGCAGCATTAGGTAATTGGACTAATCCTTCACCATGACTGATTTTTGCCTTTTCAATCCCAGTACCCACAGTCTTAGCCCTAATGCATGCATTCTCTCTCAGGACCTAGGGCTCAACGTTTTAAAAAGATGCTAACTTTTTCATGTTAATGTACAAATGATTCTCTACCAAGACATCTTTACCTTCTCTCTGGTCTGATTTTGAGGAGAGTCTTCTTTGATATATTCTGACAGCTCTGTATATGTGCATCTCTCATAGCACTCAGGCAGGACACCTGATTACTTCTACATATTTATTCTTTATTTGCTGTGATCTGCATGACAAGTGTGCTCACCGTGTGACACATTCCAGTGAGCATTCTCAGGGGCCCCTAGTTATTCTTCATCCCTATCTTCCACCCAAGGAAATAATTTGAAACACAAGCAAATGAGAGTGATACTGTCTGAAGGATAATTTTTAATGCATTCCCATGTATTAGAAACAATTTTAAAAGCCAGTCATTCACATTAGCTTTTATTAGTTAAAGTTTACTTGCGGGCGCACTTTGTAACTGAATACCATCCACCTCACAGCTCATCCTGACATCCCCACTTATCCAGCAACCAGAGGTGATAAGGTAGCTGCTTTAATATACGCATATGTTTAAAAGCATTTCTATTCCTATAAGCTGTAAACCCTTAAGGGTTTGATTTAATCTGTATGATTTATCTCTGACTCACAGTTACTCAGTGGAGGTAACCAGCAAATACTAATATTTGTGCATAAAATTAATAAATGAAAATAAAAATGGCAATGCCATACAAAGCTGAAAGTAATATTTTGGACGTGTTCCTAATTTTTTAAATTTTCAAGCCATTTGAAGCTACAGCACAATTATAATATCGTTATCCTGGCAGTACAAAAGGATCAAATTATGGTGGTACTGTTTTAAATCATATTTAAATATAAGAAAGTATCACAATATATGGTCATAATTGCAATTTGATTGAAATTAATATGAAAAAATTAGGAAGAAAATTTCTCCTCCCTGTCCCAAGTCAATGACTCTGTGGCTTTTTGGTTGCAAGGTAAATATTTATCTAGCATGTTAGATACTAAGATATTAAGTAATTTTGGAAAAGTGAAATCAAAGTTCCCATAGGAAGGAGATGAAACAAAAAAGATCATTCCAAACAAGAACGATGTATTTCCTGGAATATTCTCAAAATAGAAATCTGGCTTACAAACTAAATGGAACATACGTAGTTGCATACTTCTATAATCCTTTTACAAAAATATGGCAATATGACATCATGGCAAATACGGTAGGTCAGCCCAGCCAAGTAAACACTGAGTAAGAATTAGGGGTGATAACAGCATTAACAGATATTTTCCTTTGGTTGATCACACAGGTTCAAAAACATCAAATTTATCTCAAGACATTCTAATTAGACAAAGCTACTTGGTAAATTGAGCAGCTGGAGATCAGAAGCATGCAGACAATTAAGAATGTCACTGTTTTTTATTTACTGGCCTCTTCTGTTTTCTGTAATTTAGTTCAGATTCAGCACCTCATTGAAAAGAGTCATACTCAAACTCAGTTCTTTCTCTAAGACCTGTTCAAATGCCACGTATTTAAAAAATGGCTCCTGAGGTTCCTTTCTAGAACCACTCTTCTCTTCTCCTAAGCTGCCATACAGAGCACGCATCAGGAAATCTGTATTTTCCCCTCTGAATTGCAATTATTTCTAGGCATTAGCTCCTCTGTCAGCCTGGAAGCTCCTCAAGGAGCAGAGCACATGTTTTATTCACATTCGATTTTCTGTGGGACATAGCACTTGGGCCGTGCTCCTTTGAACACCGAAAGCAAAAACTGTCATTTTTCTTTCACTTATTTTTCACATCCATGTCCTTTTCTAGGTTAGATCTTTGCAAGGCATTTCGTTGTGTTAAAGAGAATATGTCTAAATTCTAATAGATAAGTGAGATTAATGACAAGTCCAAGAATAATAGGAAACATTCTTTTCTGTTGAGATATCTGTTGTATCTTTCAGTTATTTGAATTTTCAGGTCCATTTGCTTTCATGATTGACAGATTTTCTAAAAATTAAAAATGGTAATTAAGTTTTCCCTAATGACATATTACTACCACATACTTGTCATTCGAGGATGCAGCTAAAAATTCAGATTGTAGAAAGAAAAATCTCATTGCCTTGAATCATAAAATACAGGTGTAGATGTTGTCCAAATATTATTTAGTTCCTTCTCTTTTACATTACACATAATGGAAAACGTTTGACCATTCTCAAACGTTGTAGCAATAAGAACTACAACTCCTCCATTGAGATTTGAAATCCATTTTACTCTAAAACATAACTTTAATGACAATCTTTAACTTATTAAAGAAAGTATTGCGTTTCTACTAAAACTTGAGAGTGTACAGCATATTGCAGAAGATGCATGGAAGATTAAGACTAATTTGGCTCCAAAAATCTTCTAGTTTAATATCAATGGTAAGAGGTTTGAAAAAGGTACACTACCACAGCTTTATAACATGCAGTAAGATATAGGTCACAAAGGAGAGGCAATTTTCAAACAGAAAATAAGTTCATACTGCAGGAAAGACTGGCCCTGGATGTTGGATTGGCAATGTAGAATTGCTCGAATTCCAGACCATCTTGGGTATTCCATGATAGAGCTACAACTTCAATACATTGGGATTTGAAAATAGAGGGAACATCAGTCAGATTCTATTTCCTCCATATGTCTTATCCCCATTTTCTCCTTTCTATTTTCTCTGTTCCCTTCCTAGTGTATCAAATTGTCATCATATGTCCTCCCATCCATAATCCTTACATTTTACATAAATCTTCTCACTATTTTCCAAGTGTATAGAATTGAGAGCCTTGCTCATGCCCTTTGCTGAGAATTCCAAATGTCCTCAGCTTATCCTTTAAACCCTCTTTTGATAATATCCTTGAACAAAATGCCTTAAACTAGAATTTGTACATGCAACTGAAATGCCAGTGAAGGGTCTTTCCAAGAATCCCCTGAACCTTCTGAAATTATATGCAAAATTGTGTATGAATTTTTCTGGGTTTAGGGTCCATGACTTCTGTAAAATGCTCAAATGGAGCCCTTATCCCACTGCATTTGAGAAATTCTATTGCTTCTAGACCATTGAGAATACATTTTTTTAAATGCTGTGAAGTAGCAGCATTTAAGATTTGTAAAGTATGCAAAAAGATTTCCTGAAGGTAGTTGGTCACCAAAAGAGGGACCATAGAATTACTCTTTTTATAACTCCCCATCCCTTGCAGAATTTCAGCATGGAGCGAAAAGTCTAACTTCCCCAAATTGTTACGCTTCCTGTACCTGCTCTGTCGCTCTCAGGTTTAATAGGGTCTTCTGTTGACTTAAATCAGAGTTGCAATTCAGAGCTTTGATCATTGCTGACTTGACACTCCCATGTGTGAGTTGAAAGGACAGTTGCAAACGTCTAGGGCTGGAAGAGTTAAGGCTCATGGTGATTTAACTGTGTGCATGTGCCAGAAGAGGAGAAAGAAAGAGAGAGAGAGAGCTGATCTCCAATGACATTCTCATCAGACCTCTCAAACTGCAAGGGACCAAACAGATAAACATAACTGAGTGAAAAGATCTAGTGGGGTCAATGGTAAACAAGAGGAGAGAGGTCTAGGCAGCTGCTTCTTCATTTCCACTGATCTCACTGATTGGACAAGCGGGTAATGTTGTTAAATCACAATTTTTGTGAAAAGCTGAGAATCTGTGTGTGAAATTTTCTAATGTGTATGCATTGACAGCTACTTAGAAACATTTAAAAGTGTACAGAACAAAGATAAAACATACCTTAGCTGATGCAGACTCTAGAGGCCTAAGTTTGCAAAATTTGGTATAAAATTTAATCCCCTCAATTATTTTCTTCCACCATATTTGTAGTAAATTTGGGCTAGTTAGTATTCCCAGCAAACACCTTGAAATCCCCTGTCTTGCGGCTTATTCTCATGAAACTTCCTCAGTTAATAATTCCTTCTCTTCACTCATCTACCTCTTTACTCTGCCAAGCCGAGGTTATCTACGTCCATGAGGAAAACTTTTCCTTCTAGAACAAATCAATATGCTGTCTCTACCACATACATGACAAATTGTCATATATTTGCCCATAAGACATTCTTTTTGATGTTGCTGTTATTTTTGAATGTTCATGTGTCTGTCTCATCTCTCTTCATTATTCATTTATTCACCCTGCAAACACCTATTCCATACTCTGTATTATTGTACTTGGCACTGAAGATGAAACCAGGGAATTATACGCTTTCTGCCCTTCAGAGCTCACCATGAGGGCACATCTAACACCCCTCTAATTCCTCGGAGGGTTATTATAAACTGTTGAGAGAGAGCTGAAATTCTCAGACTTTTTGTACTGACATATTGCTATGGACTGAATGCTTGTGTTTCCTCAAAGTTCCTGTGTTGAAGCTCTAATCCCAATATCATGGTATTAGGGGGTGGGGCCTTTGGGAAGTAACTAGGTTGAGATGAGGGCATGACCCGGTCTATGATATTTTGCTATAAGAGCCTGGGCTAAGACAAACAGTATCTAGAGAGTAATTTATATATGGTGGATATCAAAATATTTATCGTTTGGCTACTTATTTTCACATGTAATTAGTTATAACTTATTAACAATATATTCCTGCATTTCACCCTATGGATGTTGTTGCCACTGGGTATCTGTGTAGGGAACCACTTAGGGACCAGCAATGATTTGTATATTTGTCTACACTGCCATCATCCATATAGACTATTCTTAGTGATTCAAAAGAAGCACATAGTTCTGCTACGAAGTAGATTTTCAATCATTTTTTATTTGCATTTATTTGAGAAATCACTTGCAATGCTTTTCACAGTTCATCATTTGTGAAAGAAGCCTTTGTTAGCCTAAAATGTAGCTGTAACAATTATTTCTCAAAAAAAAAAAAAAAAAAAACCTCAACGCAATACTTTTAAACCTTATTTGATTACCTCAAAAATTTTCTGAAAGAGTGAATATGGACTGAAATCCACTTTTCATAAAAAAGGATTAACTATTGAAATCCACTTTTCATAAAAAAGGATTAACTATTGTTTCTTATAATCTTAGTCAGTGAGAGTTGAACAATAGTATCTCCATTTGAAAGAGACTTTTGCAACAACGTTGAAATTAACTTTAATTTTTTTTTAAACGGTTCAAAAATAACTCATAGCATAGTGGTTTTCTTAGAGGTGAGAATTATCTGTTTTATTAGCTCTCTTAGGGTGTATTTCACAGAAAAATTCTCATGACTTACTAATGTGTTTCAATGCATTGTTTGGAAAGCACTGGATAAGAATTGCAATGATAACAGCTAAAATATATGAACACACCGGAAACTGAGGTTCTCATTATTGTAGCATGTTGGTATATCTCATTCAACAGCATATTTTAAAAGTGTCACATTGACATCCAAACAGGAAAGAACAATTTAAAGAGTTTCAGGCATTGCATGCTATTTAAACCTATCGTGATAATGTTTTATATTCACAGACATTGAAAAGATAAGCTAAAGAACAGAAACGAGATAAAAGTATGCATAAAGACAGTCAGTGCTAGGTAGGTATATATCTTAGGGCAATGACCTGAGTTAAAAAAGTAAAAACCTACCTAGATCATCTGGATTTCTTCTCTCTGACTAATTAGGGGTTAGCAAAGTAGTAAAGAGGAAGGATGCAAACTTTCAGTGGCCAATCAAGAAACATAACTTGGAACAGGAGGTGATAAGTCTAAAGATTGGTGGCTTAGGACAATAGAGAAAGAAGAGACCAAATTGGACAAGAAGGAAATTTATCCTTATTGTTCACAACCCCATCTCTTTTACAAGTTATGGACAAAAGGAAGATAAATCTGTGATTGTTCAGAAATTAAAGGGGTAGCACAGCAGAGTCACTGGGGTCAAGCTCCAGAGTAGACACATATTGGTTTCTAACCCTGATCTATAATATATTAGTTTTATCCATGAGCATATCACTTACTCCTTCTCAACTCACTTCATAAATGGGATAATAATGGTACCTGCCTCATAGCACTCGGAGTATTAAACAAGATATTGAAGGGTTGAGCACAATGCCTGGCATATACTAAGCCCTCATGAAGTCCAATCATAATGCCCAATTATATTAATAACTAAATATATATAAAGGATTTTATCCATCCTTTGATAAACTCAGTTACCCAAACTTTTTTTTTCCATAACAAACTCTTTTCCTAACACTAGGGATTAGGAGAAATTTACCCTCACGGTTGCAAAAGGAACATCGTGTTGCATGAGTGTTGGTGTTCAGGAAGCTTGCACTGGTAAGGCCAAATGGATTTTTGGTGGTTGGTGTTGGATCTAATGGCTGGAGTTGGGAGGCAGAAGTTATTTGGTATTTTGACTATTGTCCCAGAATATATTAATAGTTCAAGGATATATATGATTGAATTAGAGATAGATGAATCAAGGGACTGATTTCTTTTATTCTATTTTTGATCTATGTGATAGACAGGGGGTTCCATTGCCCAGATCCTCCTTCAAGGAAGGCTGTTTTGCCCCAGTACCGAGCCTCAAGCTGTCAGCAGCTTTGGGGTTTGACTCAGCTGCACAGAGCTACCTAGTCCAAGGACCAATTGTGGTGGGTAGAAAGTCGCAACTCTTTTGGCGACCACAGGATAACTCAGACACCCCAGCACTCCCTCTGAGGTTGGTTGAGATTTTGTGGTTCTGCAATAATTAGAGCTCCTCCTCTAAGTAATCATACTTCCGCCCTGCCTTCTAATCCCTGTACACCAAACTTCTTAAGAACCTAGTCTCCTTGGTTGGCTTCAGCCATTCAAAGTCTTTCAGGAATCTAGTGCTTTCATTCCTTCTTTTTTATACTCACAAAGTTACATGGCTTAAGTTTTCTGCTGTCTGAAAACCCTCAGTACCTAGGATCCTCTTGGACCACGGTAGGAATCCGCTGATATTCTGTTCCAGGACCACTTGGGGAAGAGAGGCCTGGGACCACACAAGAAAAGAAGGGCAGTGGGGGTCCTAAGTCTTGGGCAAAAGAACACCGGGGATGAGGGCTGGATTACTGATCTGAACCTTGTGATTTTGATGAGTGTGCATTTATGAAATAGAGAAGGGAAATTATAAATTATGACATTAATTATAGATTCTAGAGAACTGGAGAAAAAAACAAAAAGTAAAACCTACTGAAGTATGTTTACCTAATAAAATGAATGATAATTATCCATCTATATGAGCCTCTTTCTATTGAATTTATTTATTCTTTTAGTCATTCAATATGATCTAACTAAACAATTATATAATACCTGGCACTGTGCTAGATACTGGGACATAGAGTTGATTAAAAACTGGTCCTTGACCTTAAAAATACCTCACATTTGCATCTCATTATCTTGCAATACAACATAAATATATCCTATTATACACATGGCAGGTCCATTTTTTATGTCCCAACAAATTTTGTCTTACAGAGGCAATCTGAAGCTGTAGAGATGTAAGATTATGTCACTGAAAACTATAAAAATACTGTTCCATTTTTTAGAGTTGTATCTTGGAAGTTTTTAGTGTTCTGTTTAGGTATTACAGGTATCTGCTAAAATTTTTACAATAACAAAATAATAAAATTGGCTAAATGCATCCCCAGAGGCTTTGGATAAATATTCTGACAGTTGATTTACCCATAGATTTGAGCTGATTGATAATAGCCTTAAAACAATTAGATGCATAATATATATTAACTGAATAATAGGTTGACTAAGGAAGATATTTCACTAGATAATATTGCATGGCTTAACTCAGAATTGTTTCTCTATGCAAAATTAGGGACACAATCTACTGTTTTATTTTTACAGAAATCATGTTAATTTCACTAGCTGCTAAGAAACAGTCCCAATAAGATGTATAAGGTCATTGCATTGTTCATTTAAAGGAAATGTTTGTTGCAGAGACAATTAGCCTTTTTACCAAACATTCATGCTCTCCTGTCTAGTGCAGAGCAATGCTAGGAAGTAGCTGTCCAGTCAAGAACTACATTACCACTGCAAAAGTGGTTAAGAAGCAGGGGGACAATTTCCACTTTCTTTCCCCTCAGATGCAGGGATAAGCCAAGGACTCTGAATCCTGGGAAGATGACAAAACAATAGGTGGAAAGAGGCTGAGTCCTTGAAGCATGGCTTGAAAGAATGATCATTAATCAGAAATACCGGTTTAGACCTTACAAGAGTGAGAAATCTCTTTCTACTTGTGTATTTCCCTTAACTATATTGCACACTTGGGGTTGAATGTAAGAATTTCTTATGGAAAGGTGGAGAAATATATGTTAGTGACAAATTGGGTCCAATATCACAAGTCTATTAGAAGATATGCGTATTTTCAAATGATTCAATAGATTTTAACATTATTACATTTTCCCAGTAAGACAAATTACACTTCTAAAAGAATGACGCACTTGTGGCTAGACCTTATATTGTAAGTGGATGGATGAGTGGAAACTGCTCAATCTTCATTCTCTTGAAGATTAACCTTTTATAATTTGGCATTTGGCTTTTCACATGTGCATCAATAGTTAACAAATAGCCATCAGAAAATATGTTCAGAGTCTTAAACACACATTGTGGGGTTCTGTCAAGAATTATGAAAGGAAATAGCATCATATTTACTCAATGTGTTAGGTAATTCTGGACTCTCCCATTGGGATAAGAAAAGTAAGACAAATAGTTTGCTGACTTATACTATGCATTCGTAATTTTCCTTTTTATGACAGTATTTTAAAAATACAATTATAATAATATAATATATGCAAAAGTGCTAAATCCTGGCAAATTGAAAGCAAGGTGATGAACCAGTCTCAACCATACCAATGAGAATCATACCTTAAGGGATGGAGAAGCAACAGGGTAAATGGAACTTAGATGTTTAGATGACCTTATATAGCAGAGGCTATCAATCACTCTGTACCTCTTCCTACTTTTGAATTATTTTTACATGAGAGATAAATAAACTTCTATTTCCTTTGATTCAACTACATTTTAGGATTTTCTTGTTACAGGAGCTTAACCTATTCACAAGTGTTATGGGCTGAATTCCGTCCTCCCAAAATTCATTCTGAGACTCTAACCTCAGAATGTGACTGTATTTGGAGACAGGGCTTGAAAAAGGTGATTAAGTTAAAATGGAATCTTCAGGTTGGGACCTAATCCAGTATGACTGGTGTCTTTATAAGAAGAGGAGATAGATATGACACAGACAGAAGGAAGACTGTGAGAACACAGTAAGAAGGCAGCCATCTGTAAGCCGACAAGAGAGGCCTCAGGAAAAAACCAAACCTGTGGACACCTTGACGTTGGCATCCAGCTTCCAGAACTGTGAGAAAATAAACTTCTGTTCTTTAAGTCACCCAATCTGTGGTATTGTGTTACGGCAGCCCTAGAAAACGAATGCGATGAGTAATACACCATCCATACATTCATTCATTCATTCAACTTTTCCTTGGCACTTATTTTGTGACATGCCCTGTCTTAACTGATGTAGATGACAAAGTAACGAAAATCATTCTATGTCCTCAGGCAAATCACACACAATGGATAGGAAATATTTCCTTCCATTATAATTTATTCCTTCTTAGGGAATATGTTATGTAAATAAAATATATTCCATTAGTTATGGGTTATATTTTGTCCCCCTCAAGTTAGCTCCCAGTGTCTCAGGAAGTGATTTTATTTGGAAATATGGGTGTTGTGAATTTAATTAGTTAAGATGAGGTTATACTGGATTAGGGGTGGGCCCCTAATTCAACATGACTGGCATCCTTATAAAAAGAGGACGTTTGAACAGAGAGACAGACAAGCATAAAGACACAGGAAGAACACCGTCTATAAGGAGGACCTGAGTTTACCAGAAGCTAGGAGAGTGGCATGGAATAGATTCTCTCACAGCTCTCAGAAAGAACCACCCTGCTGATAGACCAACCTGCTTCCAGAACTGTGACACAATAAATCTCTGTTGTTTAAGCCACCCTGTTTGTGGAACTGTGGAATGTCATTACTGCTGCTTTAGCAAACTAATGCATCATCTGTTCCACAATAAAGGTTAAGCATTTTAGATTCTGGAATGAGTAAACAAATCTTGCTACTTGACATTTGGAACCAGGGGAGTAAGTCATGCCAGTCTTACACTATTGTTTTTCATCGGTCATTCAGTGATGCACCCCCTGTTCTTTCAACCAATGCTTATCGTGTAATATCTTCATCCATATCCTTTATATTGTGCCATAGAAAGTGTGATAAATACCACTGAGCAGGAGACGCCAACCTCAGATTTTAATATGTTGTAATTCTCAGGGAGACATGAAACAATGACCTGAAACTGATTTATTTTCTTAAATGAAATTTCTTATATTCCACCAGTCAAAAGAAAATAAATCCTAAAGGTAATAATATCACCTTTAGTTACACACTGAAGGACAAGAAGACTAAAGAGGCCAGATGGGCTATGTAAACTTAAATCACAAAATAAAGTAGATATCTGTGGGAGAGGAACACACAAGATAGTTTCTCGTTATTTTAGAGAGTTTGGGGAAATGAGAAGAGAGAATGAAGAAAGGTTTTCCTTACTGTCTTGTTTTGTCCTGATTTTCTCTGAACAATTCCTGGATGTGTAAGAAACAATGGCAGTAAAAGAGATAGCAAAATTTTGTGGCGTTTTGCTGTGTATTAAGAATAACCTACTCCTTTACCTTCCTGTATCCAGGTAAATATTTAATTGCTCTTACGTTAAAAACAAAAACTACTTGTCTTATTATTTTTTCCTCTCCTCTTTTTAACCTCTTCACACTTGCAAAGACACTTGTCTAGATTTAGAAACTGACTCCATTGATTATGTGGTAGCATAAAAGAACATATGAAAGACTACGCTTAACTTTACAACAGTTTAACACTTTAGCCTTCTCACAGTTCTCTGATCGCAATGTTGGAAAAAACTTGCATGGCTTTCTCGCTGTTCTTTTTGTTTATCCCAAACAATTGCTTTAGAAAACATGGTTGTTTATAGATTCCCTCTATTGCAACCAGCGCCATCAGTAAGTAAAATTTGGATAACTTGCTTCTTCAAATCTCAGTGCCTGGTTATTGGTGGTGGGGCTAGGATGGAGAGAATGGTACATTTTGAATATAAAAGAAGGTAAGATTAGGGCGCTTGACTAAATAGCATAAAAATCTCTTTGTTTTTCATGGTAATGTGTTGGGGGGAAGGGGGGCAGATGTCTTTAATGAGAAAAAATATTCTATTTTATTGAACTACAATAAAACATAATACAATCTTTATGAGAAAAGCATGAAATTAGATATTGCCTAAATTCCAAGGATCAGAGAAAAGATTGTGCCAATAAAATCTAAGATTCTGATAGCCAGTGCATATTCTATTTTTTTTTTTACTTTATCCCAGGACATTTAACGGCTAAAAAGTATACATTTATCATCATCATCATCATGTCTTAATGTTGTAATGTGTTATGATTATCAGAAGAGAACTATAAAGAAAATTCAACTCTTGATTGAGTATTGATAAAAATTTCAGAGGATGTGATATTGTTCAGATCCACTCTTATCCCAAATCCCAGGATTTTAGGAAAGAAGTCCTGATTCTGGGAAATAAGATCTAGGGCTACCTAAAAGAGGAAAAACAATAAATATTTCAAGTATTTTGAAAGAACTTCTAAAATAGTTTTGGGAAAAGGAAATATGGATTTACATTATTCAGGTATGACGCTCTTAGTCCAATGACTCTTGAGTCTACAGTAATATGAAATATTTTTAATCTTCATACAAACTGAACACCTGTATCCAAGTGTCAGTGTCAAGGAAACTACTTTGTGTTTAAATTTCTACAAGTTTAAAGATTTATACTAACATCTCAGAGTTAGAAAATTGAAATCTTGTATCTTGGACATAATTAATTCTTAAGCTGTATAATTTTTTACTTTCCATTTCAAGGATTGTCACTAAAATAGTAATTTTTTCTCCTCTTGCTAATCCAACAATTTCATACTGACAGCCTGTCAGAGGAATTTACTATCACATTACAGCTTTACACACTTAATACAAACATTTCCAAGCCGAAATTAGATACACTGACAAGAAATATGGCTTTTAGTTAATGATTTATGTTTCTGCTTTGGAAAAAGAACTGTTCTCTTAAATATATCATACTGGCAGGTGGCTTCCAAACTTTTTGTTGAAGCATTCAAACGGACTCGTTTACGATGTCTGATCAATAAAAATAGTGCTTTGACATTTTTATATCTCTCTCACCACAATAAAGAAAGAAAGTACTACAATATTAGGTCATAGCAATTAACAGTATGTAAGTTGGAAACTGGTAGGCCAGGGTGTACATCTTGGATTTTCTGTTACCTATCTAGCTCTGTGGTTTAGGTATATGGTTTACCTTCTTATTATACAGCTGTCTCAGCTATAACATGGGATCCTTGAAGAGTTTAGAAGGAATGACTAATACAATCCATGGGAAACTAAGATGAAGGGAACATCAGATAGGATTGAATAACTGTTATTTGAGGTTTCTATGATCACTACTTATTGGGTATTACTCAGGTGCTAGGTATTGGGCTAGAGTGTGAGGACATAAAGATGAAAAAGTCACACCTCTCTTAGACCCTCACAAATTGCGTTGTGAAGCACAAAGGGGGTGGCATATGTGAAAGCACATTGAAAAATAGGAAACTCGACATAAATAAAAGAATGATTTGTCAATACTAGTGGTCACCAATGCCTTCAGAAATAATTTAATGCCGAAGTGTGGGTCATCATCTCACTTCAAAATGTTATGGCTTTTGGGCTTCCCTGGTGGCGCAGTGGTTAAGAATCCACCTGCCAATGCAGAGAACACGGGTTCGAGCCCTGGTCCGGGAAGATCCCACATGCTGCGGAGCAACTAAGCCCGTGCGCCACAACTACTGAGGCTGCACTCTAGAGCCCACGAGCCACAACTACTGAAGCCTGTGCAGCTAGAGCCCGTGCTCTGCAACAAGAGAAGCCACCGCAATGAGAAGCCCATGCACCACAATGAAGAGTAGCCCCCGCTCACCACAACTAGAGGAAGCCTGTGCACAGCAACGAAGACCCAAAGCAGCCAAAAATAAAATTAAATAAATAAATTTATTAAAAAAAAAAAAGTTATGGTTTTTATTTAAAAACCATACTGCCAATAGTTTAATCTTAAATACATTAAGCACCTGCTCATTAATTAACTCAATTATGCATTCAATTCATGCACTCAGCAAACATTTACGAGTGTCCACTCTGTTTTGGGCACTCACTTCCTGGCCTTTATAGGCCATGTTTTGTTTCTGGAGCACATAGTCACACATTTCTTCCCTTTAATGTCAGTTACTCCTTATTTCATGTCTATGAGGCACTCTGAGCAGAATGGTGTGTGGGTAACTTACAAACATCTTAAAAAGATTAAGCTTCCCTAAGTCATCAAAGCACCAAATCTAGTTGAAGAGGCTGCCATGAAAATGAATACCGGACGTGGCTTTGGAGGGGCTTGGGAAAACAACAATTTGAGAGCCTAGATTTTGGCAGACAACAGCATCAAGATCTCTTGGAATTGCCTTCAAATATTTTATCCACATGACAAGACCTATCTTCTGTTGAAATTGGTTTGATTTACAGCTCAAGATAACAGAGCTTCTAGTGTCCCAAATGCTAAAATACCTTATTTAATTGCTTTAATTCACTATTAACCAATTTTCTTAATACGCCACTAAAGAACAATTCTTTCCAAGTTCCACAAGCGTAACACAGCTAATATTATATTTCCAACTTACTGACTGCACAATATCGTGAGAGTTAAAACTACAGTATAATGAAGTGGTTTACTAACTGTTACTACTGTAATGAGAAATTATGTTTGTATTATTTGTCACAATCTATATAACAAGAATTTTATTCTTAAAAAGAGTAAATGTAAATATCAAATGAGTTAAAATAGATCTTATAATTTACTGTTTTTAAATCATATTAAAACATAAATATAGATTAGATCTTTTCAGCATGACCCTGGAATAATAATAATAGTAGTATATTTTAATATTTGTGATTTTTATCATGTATAAAGTCCCCACTTGCCAAGATGCTTACTTGTAAAATTCTTCTTAAGAATATTGAAGAAAAACAGTATAGTTTAGGAAAAATACATTAAAAGTTAATAATTAATAACCTCTTCTTTTTTTTAGTATCAGAGGGTTAGAAGAATGCCATCCTTGGCTTTGTTTCTTGCTTTTGTGGATTGCTTATAGGGTAAACTCTACTGATGGGGAATATCCAAGAATCCACCTTATTGTGGACAATTCTAATGGTCCCAAGATTTTTCCTTGTGCTGAGCAGACACTTACTTATCTGTAGCTTCCATTCATTAAATTTTAGTCTTCCTTTTGGGGCTAAATGAAAGAATCCTGTTTTCCTTCTACACTGGAAGGCAGATATTTAGTCCCAGTTTTCTCCTTATCAGCCTAAACACTCAATTTCATCAACTTTTCTTCACAGAACATGGTTTCAATTCATCATCTAGGTGAATCTCCTCTGAACGTGGCCTAGTATGAAGTTTCTCAAACTTTTTTCATAATATGTCTCATCAGCATAATTTATCAAGTTTGGTTTCCTATAGTTTTCATTACGAAAAAGGAGGTTTTGCTTGTTGGTCATGTAAAGAAAAAAAATTTAATGTTAAATTCATTAAAATGTTAAAATTTTATATTAAAATATAAATTATTTGTTAAACTATTTAAAATGTGATAGTATACATACAGAAAGCTCTTTGGCTGTTCTAATAGGCTCTCATCCCTGCCCTATCCTGTCACTATCCTTCCAGTAAATGATGCCAAGAGTTGAATACATTACTCTGAATGTGGTTGGACCAGCCGAGAACTGAGCAGAACTGACAGGTACTTCCTTCTTTACCCAATTTCTCTCCATTTCCTCTGGCACCACTCATGTCCACATCACAACCATCTGTCACCTGGACGACCTGAACAGGCTTTTAACTGGCCATCTCTTCCCCTCGTACATCCTTACAATTTATTCTCCACTTAGTAGCCAAAAGGCTCTTTTGAAAGCATCAAGTAGATCAAGTCATCATCTGCTTGAAACAGTCCAGAGACTTCCCATTATAATAGAATGAAATCCTAACTCCTTGCTCTCTGTTGCTACGTAATCTCACCTACCTCAGTCTCCCTCATACCACTCACAGTGCTCTGGCCTCAGTTATCCTTTTCTCATTTCTCAACCAGGCCAAGCTGATTCTATCTCAGGGCATTTTCACTGCCTGTTCTTGTGTGGAATCCCTTTCACCACATATTTGCATGGCTGCCTGCTTGTCATTCAGGTCTTAGTTTATATGTCCCCTCTTCATGAGGCCTTCCTTGGCCACTGAATACGAAGTAGCTTCTCTCATTACTTTCTATCATGTCACCCTATTTTAATACTATAATACTTGCCACCATAAATATATTATCATTTGTTTGTTTACTGTCTATTTCTTTAATGAGATAAGACCCAGGATAGCAGTAATCTTAATCATTTTATTCAGAGCAATTCTTGGCACATAAGTATTGTTGAAGGGATGCATGTATGACTACAGGATAGCAGATTCATGGCTGTGAATAAATCAAGTGATTAAGATCTAAGAGTCTGAGCCTGGGTTTGAATTGCTGATCTGCACTTACTAGAGGTGAGACTTGGAACAAGTAAACTTAATATTTCTGTGTCTGAAGTTATATATACAAAGAAATGGGGATAAAAATGGTACTTGCCTCAAGTTTAAGGATTAAATAAAATAAGTAACTTTGTGTGAAACGCATAGATAACTGCTATATAAACTTAACAATTAATAGTAATGCAGCCTAATTTTTCGTGTTTGACTGTTGACTCACATTACCCTTGAAGTATAATATAAAATTATCTGAGTCTTTTTTTGTGTCCTGCTGTGTAGTGTCATCTCTACATTTTGGGGCTCATGCTGTTGCCTTTTGGGAGCCAACTATAGCATTTCATATGGATTGGCTTTATTTTGTCATATTATATTTGAACCTGTTGAAAATACTGAAGATCTCAATTTTGTTATTCATTAAATGTCATTTTGGATATTTGGAACCAGGGCCTTAATCTAAAATCTGAGATACTCAACATCCTCTTGCAGCTTCCTTTCTCTTGTCCCCAGCAGAGGCCTGTGAATGCCCGACCTGGCTCTGCAAAGCATATACCACATTGGAGGAAGTACAAGGGCTACAGAGAAGGGGGACAGAAGAAGACAAATGAAGCAATATGGGCACCTCGGCTGGCCAGGATCAGGCTTATGGGAAAGAGATGCTGAAAACAGGAACGTAGTTATAGAGCAACTTTTTAACTTTTCATTTTGAAATAATTGTAAACCCATAGGAAGTTACAAAGATAGTGCAAAGAAATCCTGAGTACCCTCCCCCATTTCCCCCAGTGGTTACATCTCACAGAACACTTAATATCAAGACAGGGATTTGACGTTGGTATAACGTGTGTGTAGTTGTGTTTCATTTTAGCACATGTGGCTATTCATGTAAACTCCACAAGTAAGATACAGAAATATTTTATTACCACAAAGCTTTCCCTGCCCTTACCCTTTTATAGTCACCACCCCCTTCCCTTCCACCATCCCTAACTCTGGACAATCAACAACCAGTTGTCCATCTGTGTAATTTGTCATTTAGAGAATGTTATATAAATGGAATCATACTGTGATACCTTTTGAGATTGTTTTCTCATTCAACATAATGCCCTTGAGATTCTTCCTAGTTGTGGTGTATATTGGTAGTGTGTTCCTCTTATTGCTGAGCAGAATTCCATGGAATGGATATAACACAGTTTGTTTAGCCACTCACCTAAAGAGGAACATTTGATCACTTCCAGTTTGGGGCTGTTAAAAATAAAGCTGTTATGAACAATCATGCACAAACTCGTGTGGACACAAGTGTTTTTTTCCCTCTGGGATAAATGCTCAGGAGTGCAATTGCTGGGTTGAATGGTAACTGTATGTTCAGTTTTTCAAGAAACTGCCCAACTAGTTTTTAGGGTGGTTGTACTAGTTTTCATTCCTATAGGCCCTATATTTTACTTTAGCTGCTCTAATAGGTGTGTACTGGTATCTCATTGTCATCTTAGCTTATATTTTCCTAATGGTTGGTGATATTGATCATCTTTTCTTGTGCTTATTTGCCACCCATATATTCTTTTTGGTGAAATACCTCTTTACGTCTTTTGCCCATTTTCTAATTGCATTGTTTATTTATTTCTTTTGTTTTTACTGCTGAATTCTGAGATTTCTTTATGTATTCTAGAAATGTCCTTCATCAGATATGTGGTTGCCAAATATTTTCTTCCAGGCTTCTGCTTGCCTTTTGCTCCTCTTAGTAGGGATTTTCACAGAACAAATTTGTTTAATTTTGATGAAGTTTATTTACTGATTGTTTTTTCTTTTATGGATCACATCTAAGAACTCATACGTTCTGAAGATTTTCTCCTATGCCGACTCCTAAGAGTTTTATAGTTTTTGTTTTACATTTAAATCTATGGTCTATTTTAAATTAATTTTATAAAGTTTAGGTTGAGGTTCTTTCTTCCCTCTTTTCTTTTCTTTTTTTTTTTTTTTTTTGCTTACTGTTGTCTGATTTCTCCAATATATTTTGAAAAGATGATTCTTCCTCTATAAAAATTGCTTTTGCACTTTTGTGAAAAATCACTTGAGCATACTTGTATGGGTCTATTTTTGGGTTCTCTATTCTGTTCCATTGATTTGTGTGTCTATCTTTCTGCCAATACCACAGAGTCTTGATTACCATTGCTATAAAATAAGTCTTGAAGTCAGGTAGAATGATTCCATCTACTTTATTCTTCCTTTTGCAAAATGATCTTAACCACTGTAGTTTCTTTGGCTTCCTATAGTACAAATACCTTGCTGGGATTCTTAAGAGAAATTGTGTTAAGCCTATATGTCAACATGGGCAGAATTGACATTTTTGCTGTGCTGAGTTCCTCCCAGTCTGCATGCCTCTCCATTTATTTAGATCTTCTCTAGTTTCTTCCATCAGCATTTTTAGGCCAGATGGTACTGGATGTCCAGGTTCCCCATGTTGTCTCCACTGTCGCTGTGCAGGCTGGGGTCCCCTGCTGGGCCTCCTGTAACATCACCCTGGTGTGCTGGGGTGACTTGTTACAGCCTGGTGAGAGTAGAAGTCTAGACTCTCCACTAGTCCTTTGATGACAGGGTTGGGAGCAGGGTCACAGTGTTTTTGGTGGTGGTTGGCTGAAGTAGAACTATTGCCTGAAATTCTGTTCTGCTTAGGTGCCCCATCCTGGTTCCTTGGCTAAAGAGAGCAGGCTTTGCTTTGGGCTTCTTTTGTCTGCAGCTATTGGTGGTTCCAAGTTGTTGGGTTCCTCACTGTCCTGTGGTCCTACTAGCTGGTGTGCTTTCTACTCTACATCTATTAGAATTGTCTTACATTTGTTTTATATGTGTGTGTGTGTGTGTGTGTGTATTCCAGAGTTTTCAACTGTACCTAGCAGGAGGAATGGAGGAATGTACATGTAATCCTTCTTCTGGAAGACAAAGTTAGAAGTTATAGAGCAAATGTTACCTCTTTTCAATGTGTGTTTCTATTCTTTGCTTTATTAGATCATTACAAAAGGCTGGTATTAACCCCATTGCACTTACAAGAAAGTAGGACAGAGAAGTGCCCTATCCAATTGTATCTGGTCAGTTTGTGTATGGTACTAATCTTTGTACCAAATATGCATATTTTTAAAGATTAATCTCTCTTCATATGAATACAATGGTCATTAAGTTATCAAAAATCATATAAATGCCTAGGTTATACTGAAACTAGGTAGAAGTTAGAGAATATGCTAAATTTGTTTTTACTGTCCATATTGCAATATTGCATGAAACTATTCCAGTTGGAGACATGTTCCTGAGTTCTGGCAGAAGATTTAAGAGTCCTGGTTCTTCTAATGTCTTGCTGTTTTTCTTAGAACCAGGCACTTAACTTCCAAATCTGTAAAAGAGTGGTGATAATACCTGCTTTGCTTATTTCTCAAGGTTATTTTTAAGGATCAAATGAGATAGCATATGTGCAAATATTTCATAAGTTGTTAAGCTATTTACAAGTGTAAAACGTTATTTTCACCTCCATCATTATTACTAAAATAGTTGCAAATATTCTCCTTATTCAGCAGAATGGAAAGAAATTAAAAAATATGCTTAAGGAAGGACATATCAGCAATTACAAATGCAGGCAAAGCAAATATAATAGATTCAATAAATTTGAGTTTATTTTGTAAGACTGTGATGTAACATACGCAAAGATGTGATAAAGAATTGCATGTAATTATATAAAACAAGGAAATTAATTATGAGATTTATTTTTCTGGAAATTTAAAATTAGATTTGTTATCCAATGGAGTTTAAAGACACAACATGAAGAAGGAGAAGGAAAAGAGTCCACTTTAATCCCATTTCATTCCAACATGAGACATCTATTCCTATGAGGCCAGTCTCTTAAATATACCCTGTGCTTCCCATGCCATTGTTCCCCTTCATTTCCTCCTAACCAGTCTTCAAGATCCTACCAATATCCTCACCTTCCTCATGAACTTTCCCTGACAATTCCAGCCCACTCTACTCTCACCCTTTTATGAAATCTTATTGCTCTTATAACCTGTACCACAAAATTAGGCATTTAATTATATATTACCTTGTATTGTTTTCTAACTGTGTCATGGGTATCTTCTTACACATGCTAGCTTGTAACTTCTCAGCAAAGGACCAAGTCTCATGTGTTTCTGTTCCACCTTTAGCATTTAGAAAATACAGGCATATAACAGGTGCTCAAAGAATAACTGTTAATTGACTAAAGGACTTTTCTAGGCTTATTATAACTCTTTAGCTCTACAAAATTAAAAAAGCACAGAGAACAAGACCAAAGATGCCCATATTATGACCCCAAATGAGAAAGCCATTCAATGTATCTGGACTCTGACAGCTACTGAGATACCTTGTTGATAGAGTAAACAGTAGTGGTGAATTAAAGGACCATCCAAAGCAGTTCCCATACATTTTGAATCTGAGAGTGAGTTTTCACTATCTACTGAGTAGAATAGTTTTGTTTTGTTTTTTTTTTAATGTATTTGAGTTTTATTCCACCATTTACTTAAGTTGTGTTGGCATCAACCTTTTGGTATCCATTGCCTCAAAGTAAATCAAGCAGGTCAGAAGGGTTAATTTGTGATGGAGTGTTAACCTGTTTCACACATGGATTGGATCCCCACGGGACTAAGACAAGAGGCTTTGATTAGGAAGTTTTTATTCTTGGAAAATTCTGTAAAGTTCTTTTATCTCATTTTAAGAAAAAGTGCACATCTTTGAGGAAGTTATCACTGGGATCTTGGAAATCATCTAGTCTAGCCTTCTCATTTATAGACCAGAGGCCCTGGCAGTTACATAACACAGCTAATGTCACAAGGGTCCCTTTGCCAGTTAATCGAAAGTTCAAAAAACATTGTTTTTACTACTTGACTCATTTATCTGCTAGTATTTAGATAAGCACCACAAAGCCAAAATTCACATGTTTTGTAATCAGAGTTTTGGGAGCTTAAACTCCAGTTTTGTTACTTAGTAGTTATGTGACTCTAAGTAAATATAATGCCTTCAGTTTCCTCATGGGTTAAATGGACTAAACAATATTTATTTCTCAGGATTCTTGTTAAGAATTCATTGTCTCTTATAAGAAATGTGCTTAACACTATTCAGAAAAACACAAGATTATAAAGAATAAGTTACTCTCTATATGGGAGCCATTCTTTTTTTATCATAATATAATAATATTATAATCATCATAATTGTTAACCTCAAATTTAGAGTAGGGCATATATTATTGATTAAAATGTAATAAAACTAGTGAAATTTTAGAACTAGACTAAGATGCCATAGTAGCATAGAAGGGGGAACCTCACAAAACCTAAATATCAGAAAGTATACTTAGAGTAGAGGATTCTTATTATGAGTCTTAGAGATTAAAAGAAGTCATTCATGGGGACTCTGGAAATAAGGTGGTTGGGTATATTTAGATTCTAGATACATATATCAGGAGGGAATATGGTAGAGTGGAGAGTATGACATTAGGACATTAGTGAAAGTTATTTCAGTAAAATAAGGACACATGTTAGGAGAGATAGGGCAGATGGAATTCTTTTGAGAAAAGGTCACACTTTGTGATTGACTGGAATGAGTCAATTACTGAGGAAAAAGAGTTGAAGATGATTCTCAAGTGTCTAGTTTGGGAAACTAAGTATATAGTGAAATGATGAGTTTACTTTGGGCCAGTAGGAACTTGAGGTGTTTTACCGGGAAATGCTTCTTCCTACTTCTTGTATGTCCTGCCAGGAAGAGAAAATTCCCCTAGTATGACACTTCCAGCTTCTCTCTCTCCCTTTATACACTCTCCCCTTGGGGAGATGAATGATTTCTTTGGTGAAACTGGGAAAAGTTACATGGGCAGAGCTACTCCTTCATTAGGAAGCAATCTGCCTATGGAGAGCATGGTCTCTCCTCTTTTACTCCATACTGTAGATCTGTATGTTGTGTAGGAGCCTGCCCTTTGGAGAACAAACTGCCCCAGTCCAGGTTAATTTGTGGTTCATATCAGCAGTTCCACATCCCCATATTTGTAAGTCATGTGCCCTAACCTAATCATGGTTTGACTTTCATCTTTACTCCTTATTTCTGAGATTTCTTAGTGCTGAGGCCAGAAAGAAGAGTGTACCTTATTGAAGACTCTTCAGAGACCACACAACAAGGCCACCTTTCTAAACTTTCCATGATTTTACCAACACATCTGAGACTCCCTTTGGCATCTCGCACAACTGACTCATTTAAATTTTTAAACGTTGAGCCATCTATAATATAAGCATGTCATATGCTTTTATATTCCTCCAAAGTACATAATAAATGCTTAATAGGTATCTGTGGAGTTTACATATTTCAAATTAGGAGGGAAAAATAATTATCCTGACTGAAAAGATTGTTTTAGAGAAATTGAGAGATATTAATTCATTGAATTAGTAGTTTGTGAACTGCCCCCTTTCAAATTTTGCTGAACTGGATTGCCTTTCCCATGATAGACCTTTCTCTTTCTTGTCAATGAACCTAAATTCATGCTCTATGTGGTAGGTGGGATAATAAACCTCTAAAGATTACCACACCTTAATTCCCAGACCCTGTGAATATGTTGTTACATGGCGAGGGGGAATTAAGGTTGCAGATGCAATTACAGTTGCTAATCAGCTGACTATAAATTAAGGAGATTATTCTGGACTATCTGGGTGGCTCCACTGTAATCACAAGAGTCCTTATAAGTGAAAAAGGAAGGCAAGAGAGTTCGAGTCAGAGAAGAAGATGTGCTAGCAGAAGCAGAAGGTAAAACGATGCAATTGGCTTTGAACATAGAAGGGAGGCATAAGTCAAGGGATGGGCACAGACTCTGGAAGCTTGGAAAAGTAGCAAAAACATATTCATCCATAGAGCCTTTGGAAAGGAATGCACCCTGATAACATTTAATTTTAGCCCATGAGGCCCATTTCAGATTTCTGAACTGCAGAACTGTGAGATAATGAATTTGTGTTGTTTTAAGCTGCTAAATTTGTGGTGATTTGTTATAGCAGCAATAGAAAACTAATGTGCTCTGCAACTCACCCTGCAAGTTCTCCCTCTCTTCTCTGAGTGGCAGTCTATAGATGGATCGACTCCCACCCAGACTGCCTGAGATGAACCTTGGCTCCTCCACTTTTCCACTTGCTCATTCGGTGACCACAGGCAAGTTAGTTAACTTTTGAACCACTATTTCCTTGTCTGTAAAATGAGGATTATAATAATACCTTCCTTGTAGGGTTGTTGAGTAGATTAGTTAATACATGTGAAAGCATTTAGAACAGTAGGCACATAGTAAACACTATAAAAGTGTATACTATTATGCAGTATTATGTCTAACTCTACAAATTATTTCATAACCAGTTCAAATCTCACCTCTTCCATAAAAAATGTCTATCCCTTCTCTTCCTTTTCTGGACAATCAGATCTCTCTTCCTTAAATCCACAGAAGGCTTTGTATTTACAACTTTTTAATTGAACTTGGCTTTCTAAATTTTATTTAATCACTTTTGTAATTAAAGTGATAAATCACTTTTTGTTGAATTGTCTATCCTAAGATACAAGATCCTACAAAAAGTCATTGATATGTGTTTTGTTTGTTTATTTTACTTTATTTATGTTAATCTTGTTATTCCCATAGTTTCTGAGCCAGTGTTTCGCATATCATAGGTGTTCAATAAACATATTTTGAGCTACCAATGGTGTTTTCCACTTGTACCAATTTCAAGAAACAAACTAAATCACCCACCATTCAGCCAAGCAACACCCATACAAAGTATTAATCAAAGCTTAAAAGAGTGTCACTAAATTAACACAAACTATTCTCTGCAGTTATTTAGGAGGGGGGCTCAGACTTTTTAGGAATTCACTCTAGATGTTCAACTTTAATTTAAATCACATGTTGGATCAAGTATGTTTTTTTAAATTATTTGCCCATAAAGTCTGTTTTCTATAGTCCACTCTGAAGGTTATCTCTTTGGTAAGGAAGCATGATGCACTGTGGGGCCTGAATTTAGTTCTGTGCAAAGACTTGCCTGGAGTTAGCATTTCTGAACTTCTAGGATCTCTCAATTAACACTGGAGTATGTTATAAAGTTGACTGCAGAGGATTTTCTGGTGGCAATAGTAAGCGGATAGTGTTTCAGAAACAGAATTTTTAAAAAGTACAAATGTAATTGCCACAGGTGTCAATATTTTAAGTTCTAAAATTAAAATTCCCATTAGTGGCTATATTCATTTTCTTGTATATATCTGCAGTTAATCTCAAAACATTATTAATTATTGTAGGGTTATTATATCCTGTCATGGCACAAGAAATGAAATCCAACTGAGGTCAACTGCCATTAACCTTGATGGTATTTTTTGTAATACCAAACAATTACTCTCCAAACAGTTCTAAATTTTGTTAAAACTATGGAAGGAAAAGTTATTTCTTGAGTGGAGGGAAAATTAAATCTTCTAAACAATACAAACTCTTATTTAGAAGCTCTAATAAGATTGCCAATTCACATGGTTCTGCTTTTGTGTCATTATTTTGAAATTCCAGTATAATACTTGACAAAATATTATAGACATATAAAAGACAAAATGTCTTTACTTACATAATATGCATGCTATACTGAGGAAAGAACATTCATTGAAGAGCTCACTGACTTTTGAGAAGGTAATTAGGGAACTTTTTATAGAAAACAAAAACCATAATGGCTCATACATTAAGATATTGAAGACAATATTTGAAGTGAGCATCCTTCATAAATGAAGGAACTGTGTCTTCAGTTTGCAAACTTTTCAAAGCTCTACGTCAAATGAAGAGATACATCTTCCTTTCTGATGCCACTAATTTCACACTCAGAAATTAATTTTCCTTTCAGAAAGCAGGTCACTGATACTGTCATTGATATGCAGTCTACTCTTTTATGTTGTTGTTATTGAAATACAATTGACTTACAATATTATATTAGTTTCAGATATACAACATAGTGATTTGATATTCTTATATATTACAAAATGATCACCACTATGAGTCTATTTACATACATTTCCATGTCACAATATTATTGACTATATTCCCTATGCTGTACATTACATCCAACCCTGTGACTTGTTATTTAAGTCTACTCTTTTTAGTGGGTTGAATTGATCTGCTAATGCAGAAACTGACTTTCTCAGATTTGTTCAGCCTTTGGTGTAAGTGACTTTTTTTCAATCTCTCTTTGCTGTTTTAGAAATAACTGTAATGATTTTTTCTCATACTGATTTTTAAGTGTTTAAAGGAAAACAAGGGTTGATAGCTCATCAAGACACATGAGACTCCCCTAAGAGCTGACAACTCCCATTTTGATAATGCATTAGCCAAACACTTCCATTTCCACTGGAGGGTGTTATTAGGGGCACTTAAGCAAAGAAAGCTACTAAAAGCAAAAACACCCCAGAGAGTTTCTGTAAAGGCTTTGCCCCATGTTTTAAAATGATATATCACTCAGAGAGCAACCCCACTAACAGATTATTTGGATTATGATGAGTTATGATGAACTCAAGCCTCTAATATTCTAACCCAACAACTTGCTTTATCACATCAATATCACAGACATCTGCCTTAAAGATCTTACTTCCTCTTCTCTTGGATACCACTGAGATTTACAGCATCTGGGGCATCTGAGGCAGAAGTAATAAAGTCTTATAAGAAAAAAACTGTTACATAAAGTCATTATCAGAAATGAAGAAATGATGTGAAATGAGTGAAGCCAAGATTACCATTTCAATTAGAGCTGAAGAAAATGGCTGTAAATCTGGTCTCCACTGGGAGAAAATGTGCTTATAACTAATGTGCATTGAATACTTTTGGGAGAAATGACTGTGGAGTTCCTAACTGTGTGCCACGTTCTGTGCCATGATAGATAAATAAATATAAAAATTATAGATATAGATAATTTCAAGTAAGTGCTAAAGTAACGATGTTTTAGACATTGCCACTGCCACTTTAAAGACACTCCCAGAGTAGCACAGCTAGTAAGTCATTTAGGTGGGATTTGAATGCAGGTCTGATTGGTTTCAAAGTCTGTGATCTTTATTCTACATCACATTGGTCATTCTTTTGTTCTCCTCTTTACTTCTCTCTCTGTTTCTTACTCCGGCAAAGGTAAGAACTGACTACACGTGAAGACTCTTCTTAGCCTCATCAAATAATTTTATCCCCATGCAGAATTCCGATTCATTCTCTCTCTCTCCTTCCTTCTCCCCCTAAACAGCTAGGCTTTGATTGAATCATGACTTTCCCAAAAGATATGCCCGGGTCTTAACCCCAGAAGTTTTTGACTGTTACCTTATTCAGAAAATAGGTCTTTGCGTATGTGATTAAGTTGAAGATTTTAAGAGAAGGAGCTTATTGTGAAGTATCTAGATAGTCCCTAAATGTAATCACACATCTTCCTATAAGAGAGAGATAGCTGTCTCCCTCTGAGTTTCTTGATCCAGAGGGACAAGATACCAGAAGAAGGGGAGGTAATGCAACCACAGAGACAGAGCTTGGAGTAAGGCAGTCACAAGTCAAGAAGCACCTGGAGCCACCAGAAGCTGGAAGGGCAAAGAATGGATTGTCCTATAGAGCCCTTGGAGGGAGTGTGGCCCTGTTGACACCTTGATTTCAGACTTCTGGCTTCCACATCTGTGAACAAATATGTTTCTGTTGTTGTAAGCCAGAAAGTTTGTAGTACTTTGTTGTGACAGCCACAGAAACTAATATAACTCTCCTCTTTTAAAATTCTGAAATTGGTGGCAGGGGAAATTGCAGTGTAAACACAGCACAATGCTGACTTCTAGCCTGTGAAGTAATAGCAAATACAGATATACTTTAGGAAATATAGGCGCATTTTACCTCTGCATAAGCCTATAAAACTCCTGACGGTTACACAGCCTGGCTTCTTCCACCTTCTTGTCCCACAAGGTAATCTTCTGATTGCTGGAACATAGCCCATGATCAATAGATATTTGTTGAGCAAATCAACCTGACTGTAGTGGCTCCAGCAGAACTGGAACATTTCAAGAAGGAATAAAATTTTATTTTATTTATTTTAATTTATTCTGAGAGGAGAGTTAATTCTTGCCTGAATTCTCTTGGACACGCTAACAACTGCTCTGACACGCATGGGCATGTCAGAACTAGCCGGCCTTTGTAACTTGAAGAAAAGAAGAGGTAGGTAAGAGATGCAATGCTAAATGTGGAGAGTCTCAGAGTGCGGTGTCAATCGTGACTTAGTCATCAAAGGTAAACTCATACATATTTTAATATATTAAACTAGATTTTTTCAGACATCTTTAAAACGTGAGAGAAATGGGAATGGCAGGGCATATATAAATCTAAATGGCATTACATGGGAATACTCTCCCATGTTATTTGGAAAGTTACGAGACGTAAAATCAGATCCGGAAATAGATTGGGCGGTTTTCAGTGTGGCTCCTCCACACCCAGGCAGCTAATTGCCCAGAACGTACCAGGTCCACCATCCTGGGGCTTTACAGTCAAAGTCCATTTTTACTAGTGGGTACCTGGTAGGACCAGCTGTCAAATATTTTTAACATCATTTCAATTCATGCATTTTCTCTAGAATAGACATTCCCTTCTTTCCATCCCCACTGATGTGGCTCCAGTCCCTGATTCTGTTTGGATCCTTGTTTCCCACTTGGATGTCCAAAACTGCTTCTTCGGAGACCCCTCTTTCTACAGAAATTCTTAACACAAAATTTCTGGAAACTCAACTCAAACATATAATTCCTCTATTAAAATGTATAAATACATGAAGACCACATACAGAAAAAGTCACCACTTGTGGTTTCCTATCACCCACAAGATTAAATATAGATCTCATTATATATACATATGTAAATAATATGCATAATTATATATATATAATTATATATTCACATACACATATACACACTTAAATATATTACATCTATATTTGATAATATTTATATTATATGATAATAATGTCAATATTAAAACTATATATTCTATATATTAATTTGAACCCCATCTACCTCTGCTGCTACCTCTGCCTTTTCTTTGGAGTCTACTTTGTAGCCATGCATACTTCTCATGGCTTTTTGAAATCACCAGACAATTTCCTGGCTCTCTAGCAAGATTACTGTATAAACCTCTTCCGTCCCTTCTCATTGACCATAAGCCCAGTAATATCTGGCCCCACTTATCTCACAGCCTTATCTTTCACTACTCTCTCTCCCTCTCTGTGTTCCAGCACTACTAACCTTTCCATTACTCAGATGTGTCAGGAAACAGGCTTGGAATGTAGGGATGCACTGGTGAGGCCAAACCGGAAGACATCTATTCTGATTGATCTGGGCATCTGCTTTATTTGATTGGTTGGTTTGGGCTCCTCAAAAGGCAGAGTCTGAGGTAATGAATTGGATACAAGTAGTTTATTGGAGGGCTTCCCTGGTGGCGCAGTGGTTGAGAATCTGCCTGCTAATGCAGGGGACACGGGTTCGAGCCCTGGTCTGGGAAGATCCCACATGCCGCGGAGCAACTGGGCCCGTGAGCCACAACTACTGAGCCTGCGCGTCTGGAGCCTGTGCTCTGCAACAAGAGAGGCCACACTAGTCAGAGGACCGCGCACCGCAATGAAGAGTGGCCCCTGCTTGCCGCAACTAGAGAAGGCCCTAGCACAGAAACGAAGACCCAACATAGCAGTCAATCAATCAGCAAATATTGGAGAGGTAATTTCAGGAAGCAGGAGTGAGGAAGCAGTGAGAGTGATACAAGGATGGAGAAAAACCAACATAAATGTGCCTTGCCAAGGTTGCTGCTGAGAAATCAGAAGTTCACATATGCATATGTTCACATCACTTCTGAGATGCCTATGGAATGCTCCCAGATGTATCCAGAAAAATAAAGCTTCGATTCTTCCATCAATGACTGAGTTTGTTGATCTCTTTCCACTTTCAGGCTGTATTTGTAGACAGACTAAGGGAGCTCCAGTGACACCAACCTAGGCCAGGAGGCTGACTCATAAAGATATGCAGTGAGCAATGAAGTAAAACCCTGAGATCGCAAGGTGAGTCTGAGCTCCTGTGGAATTGTTGCTAATGTTAGAGATGGTCTGAGAGAGGCACTGGAGGAGTCTTTAAATTTGTGTCATAAAGATTGTTAAAACTTTAAAATATTACCTTTGCCTTTACATATGTTCGTCCTTTATCTCAGGAATCTCTTACTTTCCTTGAAAACTCCTCATATCCTTGAAGATATATATCAATGTCCCCACCAGAGACATATGACCAGTTTGCCCTTCATAGGGATTCTCCAGGTGTAGCTGGGCCTATGGGATTTGAGCATAAATTATGTGCTCAACATCCAGATCATGCCCTCCATCACCTCTGCTCCCTTCCGGTGCACTGAAGCATGGGTATTGTGGTGGGAAGCCAGGTTCCATCATATAGATTTAACGGAGTAACAAAGTTATAAAAATCTAGATCCTTGCATGACTTGGTGGACCAGAGCAGTCTTATTCTTCCCACGCACCCACCCTTGAGATGCATAATGATTCTATATTGTAAAGTCAAACTTATTTTAGTCTTATTCAGACTAAAATAAGGACATGGCTAAACCCATGTCCTAATTCATGTGATTCTCGTATGACATTGTTTCCTGCTCTCCACTTCCACCACATTCTAGTTCCACCTTCTGTCATGTTGTATTGCAGTTATCTGTTTAAATGCCTGTTTCCATCACTACACTGCAAGTCCTTGATGGCAGTGGCAGTGTCATCTCTGCACCATGAGTGCCTGGCAATGATTAGATTTACAATACATTTGCTTATAAGAAATGTAATTTAAAAATTTTAAAGAATTATTCAGATAGTAAAGCTATAATAGATGCAATTATGAATATATGATACATAATCATTCACTGGGCTGCTTGCTATACTTTTTCTCATGAAGCATAATTTTACACATTAATGCTCAATGAAATGCTTCCTATGAAGCATACTTTTACATATAACACAACTCTGAGATGCATCCCTGCACCTTCCCTTTCCTCCTTTCCACCTGTTACAATTAGGAAAGTGGTCCTTCTCTTAGCTAAGAGAAGTTCCTCTACCATTCTCTAGATCCTCTCTCTTTTATTCTTTCTTCTTAAGACCCTATGCTTTCTCTTTTTAAGTCCTTCAAGTTCCTTGAATCAGCCGGCTCAAGTCTCTCTCAAACAATGAAAGGAAATGCTCTTTACCCCATTCAGGTGACAACCTCTTTGTATTTGTTATAGTTTCAAAACAGCTAGTTCACTTTTTGAATACCATGGCTTTCCTGGTTACTTAAATCTAAAATCTTAAATGTCTCCACTTCACTTGCTGTCTCCATTTCCTTACTCCTCCCTGAGTTCACAACTCAATGCCTGCACAAGCAGGCTTTATTTCTAGTAATCTACAAACACGACTCTTAAGAAAATCTCTCAAAATACAACAAATTTCAGTTATCATCATATATATGTGTCAGCGACACTCAACACAATTCACTTCTCCCTTGAAACAGTCATAGTGTTTTGGCCTCCTTTTATTCTTCCTCTCTTTGTAGCCACTCTTCCTCAATGTATTATTCTAGCTTTTCCTTATTAGACATTTAAAGCTGAAAATCCTCAGGACTCATATTTTTCTTCTCACTCAACATAATCTCAGTAGCTCACTTTTTGTTTACCATGGCTTTCCTGGTTACTTAAATCCAAAATCTTAAATGTCTATCACTGCACGGATCTTACGTCTAAGTTCCAGAAATTTTCAATCAAATGTGTACTAGTTGTCTCACTAGCAACTCAAATCCACAAGCTATTGCTACTTGAAAATTGGCCTCCTTCAGGGATCTGACACAGGAAATGGTATCATAATTTACCTCATTCTTCAAGCCAGAAAAGTAAGAGTCTTACATGATTTCTCATTCTTCCACTTAGAATGACGAAACATCCTGATTTGCCTGCAACTGAGGGGTTTCCTGGGATGTGAAACTTTCAGTACAAAAATTGTGATGATCCTTGTCAAATCAGGATGGTTGGTGACCCTCATACATGGCACCAAATCCTGTGGACTCTACCACCTAAAAATGTCTTGTAGCTGTCCCATTATTTCCATGCGCAGGATTACTTATTGAATTCACTACATGAATCCATTCTGGCCCTCCATCCCCTACCTTCCAAATACTTTCTGCACACTGTGACCACAAGATCTTAATGAAAAACATGATTATTATGTAAAGCTCTTCCATCCCTTCTTATTATCCATGAGATAAGACCCACTAATATTTGGCTCCACATGTCTACCAGCCTCATCTTTCATCACTCTCTCTCCCTCTCTGTGTTCCAGCACTACTAACCTTCCCGTTACTCAAATGTGTCAGGAAACAGGCCTGGAATGATTTCTCCTTCCTCCTTCTCCCATATTAACTCCTCATCTTAACAGGTCTCAGATTCAATGTCATTTCCTCAAGACACGTTTCCGTTTTGCTCAGATATGATCAGGCACGTATTTTTCTCCCTGCTGTTGGAAGCTACAGTTCTTCACAGAACTCAGCAGCATTGATTATTTGTTCAGTGTCTATCTTTCCAGCCAAACTAGAAGCTCCAAGAGGCCTGTGTTCTTGTTTTATCCTCTTACTCACCATTGTATCCCCAGGGCCCCTCTCAGTGCTGAGAATGCAACAAATATTTGTGAAATGAATGAATACATATTTGAAAATAGAATGTTTCTATGTATGTTGTGACATCCAGTTGTAATAGATATCTTAGTTAAAAATGAAATTATATTAAGAAAGGAAATTAAGGTCATTATCCCTCATAAAATTTTAGCAAGTTTTATCATATTCCACTGAATAAGATTTCAACGACTGTAACAGTTGTCATTATTTTAAGTACAATTAAGAAAGACAAATAATGCTGGAAAATAAACCATGAAATGCCGTTGACTAAAAGACACATCCAGCTTTTGGATGTTAAAAAGTGAAAAAATGGATAAGATCACGAGGCAACAAGTACCAAAACATATCTCAGATCCACACACTTCTCTCCATACTCCCCACTCCTTCCTTGGTCCATGGAACCATCACCTCATTCCTGAGATATTGAAGCTGTAGTTTCCTAACTGGTATCTTCCCTTGCATTTTTCAACCTCCAGTTCATTCTCCACTCGTCCAGAGTGACTATTTCAAAGTGCAGACTTGATTACACTACACAAACCCCTGCATGACCTCATCCCTGCTATTTCTTCTGTGTCACATCACACGCATTTCCTCTTACTTTATATTCTTCTGATAAGGTTTCTAAAATATGCCACCTCTTTCATTCACCCAGACTATTTTTCAACTCACTGTCCTCACTGCTTCTCCAGCTCCTCATCTTACAGGTTTCAGTATAAACATACTTTCCCCAGAAAGATGTTCTGTGATCCTACCATTGTAAATCAGCAGTCCCCCAACCTCCACCTCTGCCGTTATTCTTTTTCAAACATACACCCTGTTGTCTTCCTTTGTGGCCCTCATCTCAAGCTTTAATCTAATTTACTTGTGTTTTTAAGTGTATAATGCCTGTCTCTTTCACTGAAATTTGAGTACCGTAAGGATAGCTATCAAGATGTCATTTGGCATCACATACCAGAACATGACAAAAATTGAGGTGCTAAATGATTATTTATTGAATGAATGAGGCAATGGAATAGACACATTTTGCCAAAACAAGGACAATAAGAAGCCCAGTGGATAGTTCTGAGGCACTGTGTGCTGCTGAAAAGGAGCAATATATATCCCCAAAAGTTAGGTAGGCGATAGAGATGAACTTGCCTTCCAAAGGATTTGTTTAAGGACAATGCACATTGTACTATTTCAGGTGACTTAGGACCTTCTATTTAAAAAAAAAAAAAGTATTTTTTATTGTTTTATTTTTCTCCCAGATATTTTCAAATTATTTTAATTATAGTTTAAGTGTAAAATTTCATTTTTTCCAAAAAAAAATATTTTTTTAAAACTCTCACAAATGCATTTATGGACCTCAGTAACATATGTTATGTTTTATTTTGAAAAGTAATCAGATTTGAAATAAAATGTGAACTACAAGATTAAAACATTACAAACACATTTTTTTCTCAACTATGTTTGTGAAAATATTGGGTGAATGACTAATGAGAAAATATTACTATACTAAATTTATAAAAATTACAGAGCAACACCAGACTGATTTTAATAGAATCAGTGCCAATTACATCTTGTGCTTCAATGGCAGTGAAAGTAAACTTGATTTTGACACATGTAATTGTGTTAGGAATAATTGCATATAGAGGAAAATGCTATTCATCTTTAATATCCTTGGGGACATTTTGCTCAACCAACTTCCAATTTTCTAAGGCCTAGCTGTAGCTCGTGTAAACAGCAGAGCCAGTATTCAAACTCTGGTTTGTCCAATCCTGAAACCTATGCAGTGTCTCTACTCGCTAGCTTCCTATCTATTCCAGTTCACTCAATCCCATGTATCTGTGGAATAATTTAATTATCATAAATAACTACCAGTTATTGAGCATTTGAAATGTACCTGGCACTCCTTAGAGATATTTCCTATGAATTAACTTAAAGGTACTTCCCATACATCAACTTATGTAATCCTCACAAAAATAATAGGTAGGTCCTGCTATCCCAGTAGTATCCTGAGCACTATCTGCTGTCCCAAAGATGGAGAATTAAAGGACTAAGGTCTCTATATTTCTCAGCAGAGGTCAGTCTAAAAAGCACAGTCATATATGCTTAATTATTCATCAGCCAGAAAATATGCCATTTTCAAATTACATATACAATTCATTGCATGTTCCAAACCCAGAACTGTCAACATTTTTTTTTTTTTTCTTTCCTACCCACTCTGTTTTGCAAATATTTATTATGGCAAAGAATGAACCTGAGTGAATATCTGGAATCAGAGCCATCTATTTACATTTCTGTTGTGACTTGTCCCCTCCCACTGCCACTCTCAACCACATGTAGAGATTTCTAGAAGAAGGAGAAAGAGCCAATGAGGGAGGAATCAATGTGGTTCCTTTCTCTCAGCATCAGGCCTCAAGGTTCCCCATGAAGGGCATTGTAAGTAATGGCAGAGAGCATGGCTTCATGATAGAATTAAATAGCGAGGTTGCTCAAGCAATGAGTAGCCGGGTCCCTGCAAACTTCTCAGGTAAGCAGCAGCTTGCAACCTAGTCTGGAAACAGTGGTACAAATGACTAAATATAATATAATATGACAAGTACTATTGCAGACATATGGGCTGAAATCATCTGAAAGCACCAGGAAAAAACTCATTATGTCTTTTCAATAAATGGTGTTGGGAAAACTGGAACACTACATGTGAAGGAATGAAAATTAGAATATTTTCTTACACAGTATACAAAAATATACTCAAAATGGATTAAATACTTAAATGTAAGAACTGAAAGCGTGAAACTCCTAGAAGAAAACATAGGCAGGACACTCCCTGACATTGGACTTAGTAATATTTTCCTGGCTCTGTCTCCTCAGGCAAGGACAACAAAAGCAAAAGTAAACAAATGGGATTATATCAAACTAAAAAGCTTTTGAATAGTGAAAGAAACAATCAACAAAAGTAAAAAGTCCACTTACTCAATGGGAGAAGATATTTGTAGAAGATAGCTCTGATAAAGGGTTAATATCCAAAATGTACAAAGAACTTATACAACTCAATATCAAAAAAGCCCTAACCTGATTAAAAATGGGCAGAGAACCTGAATAGACATTTTCCCAAAAAAGACATACAGATGGTCAACAGGCACATTAAAAGATGCTCACATCACTAACCATCAGGGAAATGCAAATCAAAACCACAGTGAGATATCACCTCACTCACATCAGAATGGCTATTATCAAAAAGACAAGAAATAAGACGTGCTGGAGACGGTGTGGAGAAAAGGGAACTCTCCTGCACTGTTGGTGGGAATGTAATTGGTACAGTTTATTCCACTACAGAAAACAGTATGGAGGTTCCTCGAAAAATAAAAAAATAGAACTACCATACGACCCAGGAATTCCACCTCTGAGTATTTATCCAAAGAAAGTAAAAACATTAATTTGAAAAGATATATGCACCCCAATGGTCAGTGCAGCATTATTTACAATAGTTAAGATATGAAGGCAACCTAAGTGTCCATTGACAGATGAATGAAAAAAGAAGATATGATATATATATATAAACATATTTAAATATATAATGGAATATTTCTCAACCATTAAAAAAGGATGAAGTCTTGCTATTTGTGACAACATAAACCCAGAGGGTATTATGGCTTAGTAAAGTAAGTCGGACAGAGAAAAACAAATACAGCATGATTTCACTTATATGTGGAATCTGAAAGACTAAACAAATGAACAAATATAGCAAAACAGAAACAGACTCATAAACACAGACAACAAGCTGGTGGTTGCCAAGGGGGGTGGGGTGTGGGGAGATGGGCAAAAGACGTGAACGGGATTAAGAGGTACCAACTTCCAGTTATAAGTCAGGAGGATGTAATGTACAGCATAGGGAATATAGTCAATAGTCTTGTAATAACTTTGTATGACAACAGATGGTAACTAGATTGTGGTGATCGTTTCGTAATGTGTAAAAATATTGAATCACTATGTGGCACACCTGAAACTAAAATAGTATTGTAAATCAATTATAGCTCAATAATTTAAAAAACCTCCAACTTATACCAGAAAAGAAATACATACATTTATCCAATATATACATGTATTTATCCAATATATATGAATAGTTTCAAAACTATTAAAATAAAAAAAGAATATGACAAAGGTTTTTTAATAGCAAATGTTATATTTACCAAAATTAAAAAACACAAACCAGTGGAACATATGAAATGAAAATAAGGTAGAGTAGATATGACAAAAAAGAAAAGAAAAAGCTTTTTAAATAAATTAATTTAGATCTATACCTTATAACAGATGGCAAAACAAATTCCAAACAAGTCAAAACTTTATTTAAAAATAAACTTTATTTAAGTAATATTCTAGTCCAAACTAGAAATAAATATTTGTGAGCTTTTTAGAGGAATATACATTTTTGCATGAGAGAAGAAATCACAACGAAAGTACTAACAGATTTGACAACAGAAAGATTAAAACTGCCTCATATACAAAGAAAATTGTTAACTAAACAAAAGGGTATGATCAAAGAAGATATTAACTTCTAATATGACAGGAGTTAATATCTGAATTGTATAAGAAGTACATTGAAATTGATAAGGAAAAGTTTTGGTAATGGCTATAAGACTGTTGGAGATTTGAGAGGTGTGAAGGAAATCTCAATTGGAAGTACACTGCAAGAGAAGAGGAAAGGGAAGCCAGATTTAGAGTAAAAGCATTTTTAATAAGAATATCTAACTGGGCTTCACATCGGCTCCAATGAGCCTCACCTTCTGGTATTCACAACTTTGTGCGAGGGGTCCCATACTGATCTATATAACCAATAGGTTATTACATTAATGACACTGTCTGACTTCTGAGGTTAGGTTATAAAAGATATTGTGGCCTCTGCCTTGTACTTTTTTGAGCACTTACTCTGGAGGAAACCATCTGCCATGTTGTGAGAAAACTCAAGCAGTCCCGTGGAAAGGTCCATGTGGAGAAGAACTGAAGCTCCCTGCCAACAGCCAGCATCAGTTCACTCATTGTACAAAACTGGGACACAGAGGATAAGATACTTGCCCACGTTTACACAACAGGAAGTGCCAAATGTAGAATTAGAAACCCAGAGTCTGTGTCCTTATCCACTACATGATACTATCTCTTGATAGAAGAAACAGGATGGAAAACTACTAGCAATTGCATGAAATATAAAAATAACAACAAAAAAAGAACGCTGAAATTCAGAAACCAATTTGATATGGGGGCATTAGGGAGGGCAAGGAGAGGGTTAAAAATGGATCTAATTTTTCAAATATGCATAACAGGGAGGATATCAGGGTTGTTAATTAAGATGGGTATCAGACACTAGCAGCTTAGGAAGTCAGGTGTGTTCACAAATGTATGTGTGTGTGTGATCACTCACAGAGTAAAGTTTAGAGAGTAAAGTAGATATATAGGGAATGTAATGAGTAGACTAGCTTGGGAAATGCCTGATTCGAGTTTTCCCAGGCAAGGAGAATTCCAGAGGTTGCATTCCACTAACATATGATTAAAAGACGGCTTCTCTCAAGTGAAAATATTTATACTACCCTCTTTCTGGAGATTAGAAATTTCCTCTCTCCACTTCTTTTTGACCATACCTTATCTTTATCAATCAGTCTAGGTATGGACAAAATCTAAAATTAAAAAAAAAAAAAAAACTGACTCTTTAAAAAGAAATATCAATTAAGTAAAATCCAGTCAAATTAGGTCAGTGAAATAAAAAATAATTAGACCAGTTGCTTTGCAATAACTGGAATACAAACGACTACTCTGAATGTACACCCTGTGCTTCATTAGTGTGTGAGAAAAAATATTCTAGTTTGAAAATTAATGTTTTCTCCATTTTTCTCTCATGGCTAGTAACCACTAAGAGAAATGTTAGTTTTTTATTTTTTGTTTTTTTGGTCCACAAATGTATGTGACTTTATTTCATTTTAATATGTTAGTCACGTTAATAACTAAGATTCTCTCTATGGGCAGCTATGAAAAGGTGGATGTCACAGGTGTTATTTTTGAAGAGTCCTGTATGTATTCATAGCTGTTTAGTTGTAATGCACTGCTGCAGATAATAGCCAAGAAAATTCAGCATAATGCTACAACAAAAATTCCCAAGAAACCAGCAAAAGTGAAATTGGACAAATCCTAATACATAATGTATACACTACAATATCGTATTGCGTGTGCTTGCAAATCTGAATATGTCACTTGGCTTGTCTTTGTGTTTCACTAGAACAAAATTAAAAACTCACAGACTCCCTGGGGAGATTTACATTTACCATATACAAAAATGCTCAAGGGAAGGTCGAATTCCTTTTATGATAGACAAACAAAATTTACCAAACAATGGCCAGCACAATGTAATTAATCAAACTATTGGTAATGAATGGATACTCTTGTTCTACCATCCTGTCTTGATTTACTGCCAATCTCACGACTTACTGTCAATTCTTAGTGCCATGTCATTTTTGTTCCTATGTCACTTGCATAGAAGAAAACATCAGATTCTAAAAATCAATATGTTGCTGAATCCTGAATTTATCTTCAGTCGCAGCTGTTTACTGTTTCCATATTTTATTAATAGTCACATTTTATTTCTAAATGGACCCTAATGCTAACTATGCAGGTAACAGGCTCCTTAATAGGCTATACTCATTTTAGGCTTCTTCAACTTTTATATTCTTTGTCACTATGTGTTGTCTTAATCAGGTATCTCCTCATCTGGACACCAAACATAATAATTTTCATTATAGAAACCAACAAGCATCATGATCCAAAGCACTGAAGCTAGTTCTTCAGGAGTTAATTTGAAAATAGTTCTTTTGAATATAGAAAATGGATTTCCTTGTATTTTATATTTTATACATTAAATATATAAATTTATAAATATGCATTTGATTTTCTCTTGATAACGCTTGTCTCAGAATAATTTTAATTTAAAAAGAAGACACAATTTTTAATTGTTTCATAAAGCTTCTTACAGTTTTTACATTGTGCAATAACTAAATAGTTATGAAAGCTGACTGGAAAATCTCATGAGCAGGAATGAATGAGGGTACTCAAAGGGTGCTCTGTCTGCACACCTGGCCAGTCCCCAGAGCATACAGCCAATTCAAAGCTGAACAAACAATGCCACAAAGTGACACGCTTTCTACAAAGCTTTTGTCAAATTCCATTCAGGCATAAACCTCCAAATACCTCAAAACTAAAACAAAACAACACACAGTTCTACCAAAAAAACAAATAGCATGTATTAAAAAGTTAAATATGGACTTAACATATGACCATATGACTGAACAACTTCACTCCTAGGTATCTTCTCAAAAGAAATGAAAACACATGCCCGCACCAATACTTGTATGCAAATGTTCATAGCAGCTTTGTTCTAAGTGGCCAAAAAGTTGAAACAACCCAAATACCCATCAACAGGTGAATAAACAAAATGACTTATACCTACACAAGGAAACATTATTCAACAATAAAAAAGAGCAAAATCTTGATACATGCTATAACACGCATGAACCTCAAAAACATTGAAAAGAAGCCAGACACAAAAGACCACATATTTATATGATTCCATCCAAAAAAAAAAGAGCAAATATATAGAGACAGAAAGTAGATTCATGGTTGCTTAGAGCTGGGGAAGGTGGAGGAATAGGCAGTAACTAAAAACACATGAGGTTTCTTTTGTAGGTGATGAAAATGTTCTATTATTAGTTTGCAGTGACAACTACATAAAAATACTAAAATCCGTTGAATTATACACTTAAAAGTGTGAATTTTAGGGTATACAAATTATAATTCAGTAAAGCTATTAAAACATATAGTATAAACATAAAACTAACATTACTATGGTTATTGAAATTCTGTAATCTACATATGGTTCAGATCACAGAGAGAGGTGGCTTAAACATAGAAACTGTGGTTTAAGTTTATGCTTATCTTTAAGTGACTGAAGTTAGTTCCTCTTTAAAGATGTTTGGAAAAAGAAGATGCGTAGAAAGCTAAGGGAAGTAGAAACATAGGGGCACAAAAGAAGGCCAGGTTCAGGAAGCCCAAGTGCACCTAAATCACAAGAACGAGCCTTGTGACTCCTTATGCAGACCCATCACTTTTATATTCGCTCATGGAGAGCAACTAGAAAATCTCTTTAGGAGGGAGGTTGGCATAATGTAATACCATATAGGGTTTTGGTGTTTGTTTGGTTTTTAAAATGAATGTGTGTAGCATTTGTAAGATATTAGAAAGAAAATTTTACCTGTATCTCATAGCTTTATAGGCTACATTTGCTGAGGCAGAAATCTGAATCAGCTCTGCTGATTGACACATAGTAGACATTCAACAAATACTTGTTATATAGAGGAATAAAAGAACTATTGTACTATCTATACATTGAAACATTAAATATCCATGATATATTATCATTCAAGGGCAATGGGGCATGGGCTATGAGAGAGAATTTGGAGGAAAAGCAGGTTTGGAGTATGGAGTGGGAAATAATGAGGCTGGTCTTGGACACGATGAATTTAAGAGGACCTCACCCCGAGGAACTGGAGCTGTCCAGCATGCGTCTCAGTGTAGGACTCTGGACTGCAAACACAAATTTGGAAGTTTTCAGTGTAGTTTAACTCATGGGTGTCTGTGACTTAAAAATCAATAACAAATCAATTTCTTTCAAATAATATACAAAATATTCCCAAGCAGTTCAATTTTTGGCTCTGATTTTAAATCTGACTAAAAGCCTACCAAAATCGTCAAACATAATGCATTTTCTTTGAGAACAACAGTAGCTGTAAACAAAGCTGCCTTTGTTGGCTCAGAGAATATTTGCTGTTCTCTCCAATTACTTTCAACCATGCGAAAGTCTCTGAGACAGACTCACCCTGCAGTTATTAATTTCTCTTTCTAATTTCACTTGGTTACTTTTCTACAATATATTCCTTTTAAGGCACCCACAATCTGAAAATATGAGTCAATCCACAGATGAACTAGTAGGAAAAAAGAAAAATAGTATAACTCTTTTCCTTTATTAAATATTTATTTTTATTCAATGTAAATTCACTCATTCTTGCTGTGTAGCATTTGAATATTCATTTCATTTGTAGGGCTGTTAAAATATTATCAAACAGGGGTAGACAGATTATGAGGGGACAAAATCGTGATTTGGAGTCAAGTGAAGCTTGACTTAAATAATAGCTTTTCGGGCTTCCCTGGTGGCGCAGTGGTTGAGAATCTGCCTGCCAATGCAGGGGACACGGGTTCGAGCCCTGGTCTGGGAAGATCCCACATGCCGCGGAGCAACTAGGCCCGTGAGCCACAGTTGCTGAGCCTGCGCGTCTGGAGCCTGTGCTCCGCAACAAGAGAGGCCCGCGCACCGCGATGAAGAGTGGCCCCCGCTCGCTGCAACTAGAGAAAGCCCTCGCACAGAAACGAAGACCCAACACAGCCAAAAATAAATAAATTAATTAAATAAAATTAAAAAAAATAATTATAATAATAGCTTTTCCATTAACTAGCTTTATGATTTTGAGTAAATTACAAAATTTCTCTGAGATTCAGTTTCTTCATCCATAAAATTTAAATTTATTTATGTCCCCAGTAGGGTTTTGGTGAGAGCTGCATAAGATAATATATATAAACCCAAGTAAATTGACTGCTGATTTTATCCTTAGTAGATGGTAGGCGGGATAATTATGGAGATGTCTTTTAATTATACCATTGTTTTCCACATCTAATGAGATCTTAAATCAGATAAGACATTATTCAGATGTATCTTCCACAAAATTTCAATGTAGCCAAGTTTTTTTGGAGCGGCTTGAAATGTGTTTTTTTTCCTACTGTCCTCTTTGTGTTATTTTGCTCTAGTCTTCCCTTCTTTTGATCTTAGCTGCTTTTAGAAACTCACTGCTTACTTACTTGAAACTACTCTTTTTTGAAGTAAGCAAGGATTTAAATTTTAAGAAAATATATAAGGAAAACAGATGATATTATTAATATATATATATAGCTATTTAAAATACACAAATTAATCACTTATAGAAAACACCATTCTTGAACATAATGAGGTCTTCCAGCTGTAGTTCCAGCTCTACTGATAACTATGTAGTTTGGGGTCAATTTTTTTTTTTTTGAGTTTCATGACTTTTTTACTGGCTTTTTAAAATTGAAGTATAGTTGATTTACAACGTTTCAGATGTACAACAAAGTGATTAAGTTTTAAATATATATATATATATTCTTTTTCAGATACTTTTCCATTATAGGTTATTAAAAGATATTGAATATAGTTCCTTGTGCTATACAGTAGGTCCTTGTGGTTTATCTATTTTAGATATAGTAGTATGTATCTGTTAATCCCAAATTCTTAATTTACCCCTCCCCCCCTTCCCCTTTGTTAACCATAAGTTTGTTTTCTATGTCTGTGGGTCTAATTCTATTTTGTAAATAAGTTCATTTATAGCTTTTTTTTAAGATTCCACATATAAGTGATATCATACGCTATTTGTCTGACTTACTTCACTTAGTATGATAATCTCTAGGTTCATTCATGTTGCTGCAAATGGTATTATTTCATTCTTTTTTATGGCTGAGTAATATTCATTTATATATATATATAAATATATATATAATCTCACATCTTCTTTATCTATTCATCTTTCGATGGATATTTAGGTGGCTTCCATGTCTTGGCTATTGTAAATAGTGCTGCAGTGAACATTGAGGTGCATGTATCTTTTCAAATTAGAGTTTTCGTCTTTTCCTGATATATGCCCGGGAGTGAGATTGCTGGATCATATGTTAACTTTATTTTTAGTTTTTTAAGGAACCTCCATACTGTTTTCTATAGTGGCTGCACCAACTTACATTCCCACCAACAGTGTAGGAGGGTCTCCTTTTCTCCACACCCTCTGCATTTATTATTTATTATTTGTATGATGGCTATTCTGACGGGTGTGAGGTGATACCTCATTGTAGTTTTCATTTGCATTTTTCTAATAATTAACATTGGGGTCAAATATTGAATCACACACACACATATATATATCACATCTTCTTTATCCATTCATCCATTAATGGGCATTTAGGTTGTTTCCATATCTTGGCTACAGTAAAGAATGCTGTGCTGAACATAGAGGTGCATGTATATTTTCTTTCTTTCTTTTTTTTTTAAAGAAGTTATTTTATTTATTTATTTATTTATTTATTTATTTATTTATGGCTGCGTTGGGTCTTCGTTGCTGTGCGGGCTTTCTCTAGTTGTGCTGAGAGGGGGCTACTCTTCGTTGCGGTGCACAGGCTACTCATTGCAGTGGCTTCTCTTGTTGTGGAGCACGGGCTCTAGGCACACGGTCTTCAGTAGTTGTGGCACGCGGGCTCAGTAATTGTGGCTCATGGGCTCTAGAGCGCAGGCTGAGTAGTCGTGGCGCATGGGCTTAGTTGCTCCGTGGCATGTGGGATCTTCCCGGACCAGGGCTCGAATGCGTGTCCCCTGAGCTGGCAGGTGGATTCTTAACCACTGAGCACCAAGGAAGCCCCACATATATATTTTCGAATTAGTGATTTCGTACTCTTTTGATACATACCTGCCCATAAAAAAAGATGAAATCTTGCCATTTGCAGCAACGTGGATGGACCTTGAGGGTATTATGGTAAGTGAAATGTCAGAGGGAGAGAGACAAATACTACATGATTTCACTGATTTGTGGAATATAAAAAGCAAACAAACAAGCAAAACAAAATAAATGAACAAATCAAACCAAAGAAAAGCACAGACAGAGATATAGAGAAGAGAGTAGTGGTTACCAGAGGGGAAGGGGCTAGGGGGAGCCCACTGCATGGTGCACAAAAGTAGAAATATAAAGTCATACACATGAAATTTGTGTAATGTTATACACCAATGTAACCTCAATAAAAAATAAACTCAAAGTATCTAATCCTTTGGAACCTATCATTTTAGCTCCATCTCCAAAAATAAAGTAATCAGATTAGAATTTAGGTCTCCAGGAATGTATTGGTTATTGCTATTTTAAATGAGAATTTTAGATTTGGGGCTTTCATTTTGATGATTGTACCAAAAAATGAATATAACCATAATCTGCATCATCAGGATGACCACTTGAATATGGTCATCTGATTTCAATCTTTATGGTCACCTTGGTAATGCTACTTCACTTGGTGAGGGCTAGGAAGAAGGGAAAGAACCAGATGCATATAAATGATGCATCCACAACAAGGAAGATTAGACATCATCACAGCTCACTGTACCAATGAAAGTTTGGCTAGAGTTTGGGAGGAGAAAAACAACAGAATAATTGAGTTAATATATGACCTATGGCATCAAACATGTCAAACTGGAACCTGCTCTTGGCAGTCAGTACCATAACCTTCTGTCACGTTAATGCCAGTTATTTCATTATTCTCTGGCCTTGTCGTTTTGCTTATACCATTTCATTTATAAATGCATTTTAGACTCTTGGGTTAAGATCTGTAAACATAAAGAGTTTTGTTTTCACTCTGTACGAATTTAAATAACATTTTATTAAATATAATTTTATATTTGCCATTCTAGAGAACTTTGTCCTTTAAAAGGAGGTTGGTACTTTTCTGAAGTTTGAGAAACATTGAACTAAAATTTTTTCAAGATCCCTTTCACCTCTAAGTAGCAGCTCCCTTTAGGGGGAATGATTTTCTTGCCTTCTTCTAAATAATTCACAAAAGACTCTTGGGAACCACATAAGCTTGCTTTCTTGTGACTCCTGCCTCATATCTTGCTGGTGAGATTGTAGATACCAACACTGACGCAAAAATAAAGTGCAAATGTTAGAAAACTACAGAAAAATGTTACAAAATGCTCAGAATATAATTAAGTACATTTATTAATATAGCTAACATTATTAAATGTATTCTAGAAACTTCTGACAACACATAGATTCCGTGGCGTCACAGCTCTTAGGCTCCACACACACCCTTCCTTCTTTCTGCTTAGTTGGCTCTATTGTCCAAGAGAGTTCAGTAGTAACTTCCTCTCCAAAGACTTTTCTGTGCCTCACCCAACCCGTCCACATAAAGCTTAGGATCAATTTCTCTTTGCTCACAAACTTGCGCCACTATAGTAGCACCTATCACAACTCCTTACATGTATCCTTTCCACGTCATCTCTGTCACTCTTGTACGAGATTTCTCATGGCAAGGAGGGTATCTTATAACTTTCTTCCTTCTCATTATCTGGCATAATGTTATGCACATAATAATGTCCAAAAACCATTAGTTCACAAAATGAAATACAACCCCATCTTAAAAAGTTATTTGCAACTGCTTCAAATGTAACTTCCCCAATTGAATTGGATCTTACTTAGTCATTTCTTAGTCATGTGGCACCAGGGAATGAGCTCAGACTGTGAGGCCAGATTGATAGATCTGAAATTTAATTCTGTATCTAACACGTTTTAGTTGTGTGACCTGAAGCGAACTACTTCCTGTTTTGAGTCTCAAGTACGTCATCTCTAAATTGGGGACAATAATTACATACCTTGCAAGTTTGTTTTGAAAGTTAAGGGGAATCATTAATATTTTCATTTTTTTTTACACAATGCACATCATAAGACAAAGTAATCACAATGAAATGTTAGTTCTTTTGCCCCTTTGAGTCTGATGGACTTTTTGTGTTAAAATGACTCCAATCATCAGAATTTTCAAACTGCTCTTATTTGCTGATACCTTAGTAACTACCACAGAGGGATAATAAGTTGATTTATTAATCAATTCTGTTTTGTTTCCCGTCGGCAGCAGCCAGAGAAGAGAGAACATAGGAGATAGAAAGAACAAAAGAACTGATCCTTGGCTTCAAGTTTCAAATAGCTGAGCTCCAACATAGACAAAAGATTTAACAGAATGTATAGCATGATTAGAGAAATGTTTCCCTGCACTCTACTCCCATCCTCAGCCAAGGCCAAGATTTCACAGGACTGAATTCAAATGTGGGGAAGTAAGGGAGACAGTATAAGTCCCAGACAGGTTTAGGGAATGAGGTTTAGGAGGAAATTGACCTTTATCTTCAAGTAAAACCCAGGGAACCAGCAATCCCCTGGGGTTCTCTTCATCTAGCACAGGTGGGAACAGGAAAAAACCTCCTGCCTGGGGTCGCCCGTGGACTGGCCTGAATCAGTCTCTCAGCTTCTCAGATCTGTGGCACCAAAGGAGTTCCCTGATGCCCCATAGGGGCTCTGAGAATGGGTTTATTCTAGCCCACAATGGAGTCAGGAGAAGTAGAATGCTTTCTGTGTACCCTGCAGTGGGGCATTGGGGTGGGGTGACTCAGAGAAGCGCAGACCTGAAGAGCTCTTATAGGCAGGAATGAGGCAGGACTTGGGACAGTGCAGGCAGATGAGGAAGGCCCAGACATGATCCACAGCCCAACCCCATACCCACGAGCCCCCACCAGGTCCTTGCACTACATAAGCTCCATGTAAAAGGAAAAGGAGGAGGGAGCATGCTAATTCAATGGAATCACATTTCTAATAACTAATGGAATGAGAGGTTAAAATAGAAATAAAGTTTCTTATATAAAACAAAGTAAAAACAAACAACCACGAATCTGTCCATCTACCTCTCCATCCGTCTGAAGTTGTGATAGACTGAGATTCATGAGGAAATTAAGCCTGTAATAGAATTTAAGATACGAGAAGTCTTTTAGGATGGGAATTGAAAGGATAAAATGAACGAGGAGAAAAGCAGCTGTTAGAGGGATCCTAAGATCAATATCCTTTCAAATCTGCCTTGCCCTGACTACCTCTGAATTTTCTACAGTGTTGGACTTTGGGGTTTTAATGCTGATAATACTGAATGGTCATCATGTTAGAGTTCTAATGCAGAAGCACGGCTGGGTACAATGGTCCACTGTTCCCCACTTTGCTTGTGGATAAAGTTCGAGGAGATAAACAGTGAGCCAGGAATGGGACGTCCAGACTTCCAATATCCTCCAAGTAAGGAGAAGCATTTGTGTCACTTTAGAAGATGGAGATGGACTGCTTGCCACAAAAAGAAGAAAGGGGAGAAGGTTCTGTTTATAATCAAGAGATCTCCAATTAAGGAATCAATGTTGGGCTTCTTTATACCGACTGTCTGCTGGTGAGTGGTTCCTGGATCGCTGAGGTTAGAATCAGAGCCATCTGAACTTCACCAGGTCTATCTACTTCTCAGTCATCTAGAACACTGAGACTGCCTGCCAGACCCCTAAATACAACCTGTAGTCTATTTGCCTCAAGTTGAACAGGAAAACAGAAAAGGGAAGCTTATTTCCTACTCATCTGGCCCCTAGGGATTGGTATAAATGTTCTTCCTCTTCTTTCCTTCTTCTCTAACAGCCATGGAAGAAAAACAGAATCTCATCCCACTGATATTAAAATAGCCAATCTGTTACCATTTTTAAGATCTGACTGTGTTTGCTTTCTAATGTTTCCCTAATTGTAAACCCTTCTATACTTTATGCTATTTTATAATGTTATCAATACTTAAAACAAAAAAATAAGGTTTTTGACATGCTTGACAATATCTCTTCCACTGAGTCCAAATTCAAGGGAAATAAATATCTGATAACGTACAAAGGAGCTGCAGAAGGATGGCGGAAAATGAGACTTGCTGACCACACACAGAGATGAGAAACTTTGCAGGTGGCAACAGCACAATCTAGTTCTAAGTAGGACTCTCCAGAAACAGGTTCTTTTCACCCCAGTGACAAAGAAAATCTCATCAAGTTGGATTTCACACAGACATGGGGCTGTAATTCAGCTGAGGCAAACAGCAGGGAAAGTCATTTCCTTGCCTACTTCAACTGAGAAAATGATTCCTCTTTTCCTGCTTATGGTTTGCCTTTTCTCTTTTGCTTTTGAAGACTGAATGAAATATAAAGTAGAGACTGAATCTGTCTGTGAAGAAAGGGAAAGATGTACTCGGTGGAAGAGGCTGGAAGAAACACTTCAGTTAGCTTCTCTGGGGACTAATCTAGACTAAGAGATCTAAGATCACATTTTGCTCTACTATTGGGAGAGAGATTGCTCAGCATGTCTTCTTTAAGCACTGAAAACAATTGCACAGCTCCAGCCCATGTGTCAGCATATGGAACTGTCCTGGGGTTGAATTCAAGCATGTGTAAGACATGAGAATTTTCACCGATGCTCAATATTTGCACAGGTAACATCCGAATTAGTGGTTGAATTTTTTTTTTTAAGTAAAAATGGGACAAAAACTACTACACAAGGTGACATCCTAAACCTCAACTGACTTTCCAGCTTTACAACTCATCCAATCAAATCAACATTCCTTTAAAAACCATTCTTATATGATTATTCCCCTATTCTGAAACCTTAGATGATTTCAAGATTCTAATCCTCAGGTTTTGTTTGTTTGTTTATTTGTTTGTTTGTTTAGTTTGATCCTGGTAGAGTTTTCTAATCAGAACCTCTTAAGCTAGGCTAAAATACCTTGGCTTGTTTTTGACTCTACTTTGGTTATCCTAGTAATGTTCCTCTTATCTTACCCATCATCCATTTATCCAGTTCAAATAAGAAATAAGGGCAAACTGAACTCCACAGTAATATTTTGTCTCTTATCAGAGTTACTGAGTTGGTCAATAATTTGTAGGTTCCTAGGCTTTATCCCAGTCCTACTAAATTAAAATCTGAGGTTTGTCCTAAAAATCTGCATTTTAATAAACTCTGAAGTTTTAGATACACTAAAAATCTGAGAAACTCTGCTTGTTACCTCTTTAGAGAATTTGTCTTATACTGCTGGTGTGTGCCTGACTACTGAGTGTTTGATTGATACTTGTGTAAAATGAAATAAAATCACACACTAAGTCATTAAAAAGAAACACACACTAAATATACACATTAATATATATAAAATAGGTAAACAACAACGACCTACCATATAGCACAGGGATCTATAATCAATAACTTGTAATAACCTATAATGGAAAAGAACTTTAAAAAGTATATATATGTAAATATATATAATATATATATATAAATCACTCTGCTGTACACTTGAAACTAACACAACATTGTAAATTAACTATATTTTAATTAAAAAAAGAAAAGAACCCCCCCCCCACACACACATACACAGGTATCTGAATCATACTAAAAAAATAGGGGACATTTGACTTAAGTTTAATATTCCATAAGTTGTTCATTCCTCCATCAAAAAATCAAAGTTAGTTAATTCTGATCTAAGTCTAGAATTGAGATTTTTTTTCTGCCTTTCTTTTGGCTGGTCACATTGATCAGGATAAAATGGGGAAGCCAGAGAATTTGAAATGGTCCAGAGCTATCTGTAGCCTGTTCCCTATTCCCACTTCAACCTTATCAGATCTTCTTTCATAATCTGTAAAACTACCCTCCCAGCTTCAAAATATGATAAAGTAACTGGGCAGAAGTGCTGTGTTCAACATATAAATTCCTTCTTTGCCTTTCCCAGCATGGATTCTGCTATTCTCTGAGTCAATGCAATCAGCAAAAGGACTCATTTTAAATAAACAAGCACAATTCATCCATGCTTTCTAAGTTGCAAGCAAAAGTCAAATTGGGACCAAGATTAATCTGCCAATTGTTAAATTCTTCATTTCCCCTTCATGTGTATACATAGCACGCAAATCTATTGTACCACAGACTGGTACAATATTCTGGATTATCCAGGGACCTAAATAAAATAATGTGACCTAAAAATGCATATATTCTTTTACTGATAATATCTAGTTCCACGCTCCATTTTTGTCTTAAACTCAATATATTTCAAAAACAAAACCAAAAATCTTCACCGTCTTCCCAGTTAGGTAACTATCAGCACTGAAATACTAACTGCAGTAGATCCTAACTTTGAAATCATGACAAAAGTTATCATATACTGAGTGTTTACTATGTCCCCAGATACCAATACTAAATATTTACTAATTGTTACTTTATTAAAAACTCGTAACAATTCTATGAAATACAGAACCATTAATACCACCATTTACAGATGAAGACACTCAGGTTAGGAAGGCTAAGGAACCTGCCCAAAGTTATACAGCTAGTAAGTCCCAGAGACATAAATCGAACATATGTCTCTGACTTTAAATTGAGAGCTGTTAATCCTTTGGCAACACAACAAAGTCAGTCCTCCAATCAAGAATCATCAATGGGGATAAAAATGTAATATTAATCTCTGAGCCAAAAATATGAAAATAATCTGAAATAAATGTGGTTTTGAAACTTCTGAAATTAAACTAAAACAGAATGTTAGAATAAAAAAAAGTCACACATTTATGGTTGTGTACTTTTATGAGTATATGATATATTTAATAATGAAAAGATGTATAAGAGAGAAATACATCTTACATCCTCTTTTATATATTCTACAATAATTAAGTTCATATATACAACTGAAATCAAAATTTCATGAAATAATTTTAAAAAATCATCAATGAGTTCGTGTCCTATACCAGGGGAACAAAAAACCTTAAGATTTACAGTGATCTGGCTGCTTTTTGTTAATTTAATCCTTATTTTCACCAGTCTTCCGCAGGGGTCCGCCACACTACCAGGCCATTATCCTTGAAGTTCCTGCTGTGGCTCAGCGTTCCTCTGTCTCCTTCCTTCATGTGTTTTCCCTAAAGTGGTCTTCTGAAACGCATTTCCTGCCTCTCTTCCCATAATCCCACTGTCACTACATCTGCATGCTACCTTCCAGGTCATGTCTCTAACCACACACGGTTTAATATAGTTTCAATCAGAGTTAACATCCATACTTTAGCTCCTATAGGTAATAGTTTCATGTAGCTTACATTCATATTTTATCTAAAATAAACTCTTATCCCTCAAAATCAGGGTCTTTGAATTCACAATTTGTCTTTTTACCTGAAAACAGAATATTAACCTCATAGATAGCTCTGAATAAATTCTTATTGTTTAAGTGAATACATGAGAACTAATTTTAAACATAATAAAATATTACCACATGAATTTTCTAGAAATTTTACATTGGTTTAAGTCACTTCAAAATAGTAGGAAAGAGATTAAGCACATATTTTTTCAATACTTATTAAGATGTTTGACAATTCAGCTTCAGCAGGAGTTTAATTATAAAGCGAAAGTAAGAAAAGATGAAAAAAAATCTAATCCAAAAGATTTCTGCACTATGCTGAAAGACAGATCAATAATAATAAATTGGATTTTTAGTCTTTGAGAATACATGAGTACCAAGAAGAAAAGCAAACTTAGGTAAAGTTTTTCTGAGCTACCTCTAGTGAGTGGACAAAATTATTTTACAATCAATGCTATATTTCATCGGAATGAAATAAGATGTATTAGAACCTCAGCAAGATAAATGAATGCTTGATGTCTAATAATAACTTTAACAGATAGAAACTTTTTAAGGACACACATGTGACCAAAAGTCTTTGAAGGAGGGTCAATTCAACTGATAAAGTCTTAGTCATTTAGAACCACTGACAAAAAATAACAAGAATTTCCAAAGTTTCAGCCAGGGTCAGGCCTAGGTGAATGATGAAAGAGATGACATTTGGAATACTTCACTTTCCTTTTCACTCTTGTTCCCTCTACTTTATACCAGACTCATCATGAAGCTAGTGAAGCCAAAACTTTAGGTCTTCCTGTTTACTCAGGCCCCATCTAGTTCTCTACATTTATATATAGCAGGTAAGATTATTTAAACCCTTTTTCTTAAGGAGGGCCCTCCAAACTGTTTAAACTTCAGGTCCCACAAACCTTGGTTAGCCCCTTGACCATAAGCATGCACTCCCTTGGAATCCAAGAGACTTTTAAGATTCCTTTTGGCAAAGATTTTCTTTATTCTGGTTATCTGAGGCTCATCATTCATTCACTCATTCATTCATTCATTCATTCATTCTCCAAGGAACAGAGACACATTCTCCTTGTCTCCTGTCATGTGGGGAGGAGGAAGGACTTGTGAGGAAACATGGAAATAAGCAAGATAGTCTCAGGCAGTCAGGCTTCAGGTTGCATCGGAACATCTCTAGACTTTGCAGTGCTAGCGACCTAGTTCTGAATTGAAAAGATTGAAAAGGGAAGCTTTAGGCATCAAGATATTTAATTTCTTCCTTGGCAGGTAGAAATCATTGGTCTTACACCTCTATAATGACTGTAACATCCTATCTCTTGTTCTATGGCTTCTGCCTCTAATAACTGAAGATATCACACTTCCCTTTTCTTTAGCTATCTTCTGCAACTTTGTGGTTGGCTCCATTCATCTTACAATTTTTGCTCTGAGTAGTTCATCCTATCTTGGGTTTACCATTCCCAAGATAAGCAAGTGATTGGTTCTGTTATAACTGATGTTATTCCTGGTGGGTCAAAGCTTTCAGAGTTAATCAACTGGAAGATCAATTCCCAGCCATAGATTGGCTGCCGACTGATAACATGCCCTGCTCTGGCTAAATGGATATCTGGGCGTGAAGATATATGGACAGAACCAGACCACCTGTGCAGAAAATATCATTGGCAGGGACTATGGGTAGAAGGGTTTCCCTCAGAAAAAAACTAGATATGGCAATCTTTGAGCTATTTAATATGGTCTTTCATCCCTACTCACCCAAGAAGCTAGGCACATTAGGAACTTAACCAGTTTTGCTTTTCTCTTCTGGAATTTTCCAAAAGTGTAATATGACCCAACATTTAAATCTATCCTCACCTGCCCCATTTATGCCCAACCCACCAAGGACAAAAATTAATTCACGAACAAAACAAAACTAATCAGTTCTTTTTGGTCTGTTTAAAATAAAGTTTTCAACTCAATTATTAACAAATAAAATTTTCTTCTTCCTAGTCAAATCATTAGAAGAAAAGACTTGAGATCCAACTAAATTGCTCCTACTTCAACGATACCTTCCATAGATTCACTTTTACATTTTTCTTTCTTTTTCTCATAGCACATGATTTTATCTTCATAGCTACATAAAATATAATTCTGCTCAGTATTACAATTAAATATTTCCTTATATTTTATTAGTTCTGTGTTTCCATAGGGCTTAATGACAATAGAAATAATATCATTATGATTGATTAAAATAATAGTAAAGCTAATATACAACATACTATGTGTCAGGAACTGTACTAGCATTTTCATGTATTATCTCCCTTAATCCTCCCTAAAACCTTTGAGGTAGATTCTATTCCCTTCCCCATTTTACAGATGAGGAAACGGAGGCTCAGTGATATTAAGCAACTTTCTCAGTTAATAGGCAGAGTTGCTGGGATTTAAATCAGAAAGTCTCAATCTATACCAGCACTTTCAAATTTGGCTGGACACTGGGATCACCTGAGGAGCTTTAATTACCCTGGGTCCCTCCCCCAGAATTTCTGATTTATTATTCTGATGAGGATTTTTTTTATCATCTCCCTAGGTGATTCTAATATGCATTCAAGCATGTAACTGCTGCTCTACAGAGTAAGTTATTAACCATTAGGTTATAACTGAGTTAATGGACAAGCTAATGCATTATCTCCTCATTACCTATTTTTTAAAATAAGTATGGACTGCAGATGCATTTAAATAAAAATAACTGTAACATTTTATTGGCCACTCAGAGAAAATCATGAAACCAATTTTGTCAAAATTGATTTACCCTGACTAGACCACTTGCCAAAGAGTTAATGCTATTTCCCAGAGAGAGGCAGTGAACAGATTCCATAAATGGCCAGCTCAGTCTAACTCACTTTTTCATGTGGACAGGGTCCACACTGGGGAGGTGACAGAGCACATCAAACCGACTCAGGCTGTTTAAATGGGCTCCTTGGTCCATTTCTTTGTTTTATGTTCTCCAGTTCCCTCACCCTATTATCCTTAATGTGTCGTCCCTGCTTGCTTTGCCTTGGCTGCAGAGTGGGAACCACAGAGCTTTAAGCAATTAGCAGAGTAGGCAACAGGAGCTTTATTTCCTACTCTGGGGTCAAATCTTTTCTATTAGTCACAGTCAACCCGAAGCTATAGATAAAAGAACCTAGACAAAACTATAAATACTAATCAAGCACCAATGTGCTATGTGTTAGTCACTAAACTGATAGTAGAAAATGACTAAGAGAAATTTCCCAAGAGCTAATAACCTTGGAGAGAAGACATGTAGACAAATGGGGCAGGTTGAGTTGTGAAGTTTTAACTTGTTTGTTAATATGTGTGTGTGTGTCTGTCTCTCAATGTGTGTGATTCAATCTGATCATGCTAAAGTTAGAGAACCACTGCCTTCTTCAACTAGTCTTACCCGTTCCTCATAAGGCTGAGAAGCTGAATATATAAACAGACAATGGCAACACCATGGATGACAGCGAAACTCTGATCCACAAATAATGTAGCAACCAATGCAGGCAGCCAAAAAACCACCTCTGCAGCAACCTACGTAGAACAGGCAGGACTTGGACAATGATTGTCAGCTTCCTTAACTTTTGTCCCTGTTTGCAACTGAGAACCAAGCGGAAAAAAAGCTAAATATGCTTCTCGAACCAGTCGCAGAAGATGCCTTGCTTTTAGTTAGCCAACCTCCAGCTTTTCCATGCCAACAACCTCCAACCAGAGCACGTCTGAAGTTTCCCCTTTTTCCCTATAAAGCTTTCCCATTCCTCTGCCTGCCTTTGAGTCACTGCCAAACACAAGTGGTGGTGGTTGACTCTTTTGATACAGCAAGCTCTGAATAAATAACCTCTATTTGTTCTTACTGAATAGTCTTCATTTATTTCCATAGAGCAAGGGGAAGGGGGCTGTGTTGTAAGTTTGAGCCCACTCTAAGAGCCAGGCAGGTGAGCCTTCTTATATGTGTTTCCTTGAAATCCCCTTGCCTCCCCCTTATGATGTCTTCAGGGAGGTGGCAGTCGTAACGACAGAAAGGGTGATTGGAACCTGCATCCAATCCGGAAAGATCAACTTGAAGAAGCAAAGACTTGACCTGTTGCCAATGTCACAGTGGTGTTTAAGTAAGAACCTCAGACCTTAGCATCAATCTCAAAAGAGAGATGAACTCATGAATTTAATCACCTTTATATCTGAGATAAGAAAAATCACACTATCTATGGAATTTACCTGGAAATTGTGAGTTTTTTTCTTTTTAACGTCGGACAGAATGACGGTTCAAGATAGAAGTCAAGTTCAGTTAGGGTAAATAAAGTTATATTTTGGTCCAGTTCACTACTTAAGTGGTGCTAACTTGAGTTGGTTACTCAGAAATTTGGAGGAAAGGACATATTTCCTTTTTCCATATTTCCTCTGATAGAGGTAGGATCTCCACGCCTGATTCGTGGAGGAGACGGTATCTCGAGCAAGAAAGAGGAGAAATGTTTTGATAGTGCGCACTTTTACTCTCCCTCTAACCCAGAGCCATTAGCACAAATGCCTCGTTGAAATTAACCAGGTAAGATAAGATAAAGATAATACAGAAGTCAGCACTATGACCATACCCCATTCCTTCCCTGGCTGAACCAGCTCAGTGGGTGGGAAGATGCTGCAATGTACGCCCGGTCATTTCACACCGACCCACTGACATCAGTTCACTCATAACTTCCTGGTTGTGAAGATGAGGTCCTTTTGGATTTCCACGATTATAAGATACGTGTCTGAGTGGTTTAAAAAAGGCATAACCAAACACCAAGAGAAACTATTTCTTATTCAGCCTGAATATTTAATTTAAAAAATGTCTTTTCCTACTACCTAACCTACATTTCTTAATCAGAAACTGGGTCCTTTATTGAATTCACTGTCCCTCTTTATCTCCAAAACGGATATTTTAAAGATTTTTTTCTTTCTTCTAGAAGAATGCAGCAGAATTAGCACAAGTAATTAGCAGGTTGAGTTAGAATTTAGAAACTGAGAGGCAAAGGAAATTAAAGCTGGGGTAAATTAATTAGTAAAAGGTGCTAGAGTAGTGTGTGCTTGTTAATTAAGTGCTGTTATTCAATGTGTCAGCCCTGACAACCCAACATGTGGTTTAAAAAAACAGAGGAGAAAAGGCTGACACCCAAGGAGCAGAACGGAAAGGTGCTGAGTGGGGTGTGAACTTCCTCGGAGAGGATGAAGAAGCAGTCACCTCCGGGATTGTTCCAGCCTTCCGGATCCTGATGCTGCCTTTCCTTTCAGTGAAAGCACCAATGTGGCCGTGGGAGTGGGAGTCTGTCCTGTTTCTAGACTTTGGCAAATCTGTGCTTGGGAGTATTAGATGCCAATATCTAGTTATAAGAGGTTATCTTAGTCTGTTTGGACTCTAGAACAAAATACCACAGACTGGGTGGCCTATAAACAAGAGACATTTATTTCTCACAGTTCTGGAGGCTGGAAATATGAGATCAGGGTCCCAGGATTGTTGGGTTTCAGTGCAGGCTCTCTTCCATGTTGCAGACTGCTGACTTCTCCATGTCCCCACTTGGTGGAAGGGGTGAGCTAGCTCTCTATGGCTTCTTTTGTAAGAGCACTGATCCCATTCATGAGAGCTCTGCCCTCATCACCCAATCACCTCTCAAAGACCCTACCTCCTAACATCATCACCTTGGGCATTAGGTTTTCAACATATGAATTTTGAGGCTACACAAACATTCAGACCGTAACAGAGGCCAAAGTGCTCATAAAAAAGCTGGGCCTATTTGTTAGTGTGCTATGGCTGCCATAACAAGTACCACTCTCTGGATGGATTAAGCACTAGTGGCTGGAAATCTGAGATCTAGGTGCCGGACAGGGTGGTTTCTTCTGAGGCTTCTCTCCCTGGTTTGTAGATGGCCATCTTCTCCTGTGTCCTTCACATGGTCTTCCCTCTGTGTGTGTCCTAAGCTCCTCACATATAAGGACACTAGTCATATTGGATGAAGGACTACCCCAATGACATCATTAACCTTAATTACCTCCTTAAGACTTGATCTTTAAATACAGTCACATTCTGAGTTATTGGGGGTTAGGCCTTCAACATATGAAATTTGGGGGCATAGAATTCAGCCCATTCAGCCTGCTGGAGAATTTTGTAGAGAAGGAAACCATTTATTTTAAAATAACAAACTAGCTTCTCATGAATACACAAGCCATCTTATTCTGGAATGGTACAAATGCTTTCATAACCCCCATCCTTTAGCAAAACTGGTCAGTGAAGGCAAGAGAAATTACAATCTCAGAAGCTATTACAGTCCATATTCAACCCCAGATGTCTCCTGCCCACAATTTGCCCTCTGTTCCACTCCTATCTTGCCCTGTTCCCCAGGAGATAGAATTGAAAGTCAGAGGTGGAAAAGCATTTGTGTGGTGCCTACACTTAGAGATTGCATTTTAGTGATTCTTAATGTGTATTAAACATTAATTTTCTTGATTGCTGGGCAATTTAAATTGCTTAAATGTTTGAAATCATCTTAGCGTTTCTTTATTTCATTGTTTGATGCTGGGTAATCATGCACCCAAGCTTAAAGCACTGTCTTATTATATAAAAAAAGAATCTTATACCTGAAAAGGTAATATTCCTTCAGAAGGTACTTCTCATTTTGAAGGTACTATTTTGTAATGGAATCCACAAAGAAAGAAAACATGTTTTACTAAAATACTACCTCTAATTCCAGCTGTGTGACCTTTGGCAAGTTACTTAACTTCTCTGAACTGAATATTCCTGATTATTTAAAATGTCATAATGTAAGGGAAGAAGTAAGCGAGGTATGGCATGTAAAACAAAAAGTACACTGCCCAACATATAGCCTTTCTCTTCTCTAGGTTAATTATGCAAGTGGAAATATGATTTAGTCAGACCTTTCTAATATATTGTCATGAAAATAAAAGGTCCTGCAAAAGGACTCCAAAAGCCTGGATTGTAACCCTAATTTGAGGTATTATTCAGAGTTAATTTGCCTCTTTGAGCCTCAGACTTTTCAATATTGAAATGGAGATAATGGTTGCTATGGTCTGAATGTTTGTGTCCCACCCTCCAAACTCATATGTTAAAATCATAATGTCCAGTGTAATGGTGTTTGGAGGTGGGGCCTTTGGGAGGTGCTTAGGTCCTGAGTGTAGAACTCTCATGAATGGAATTAGTGCACTTATAAGAAAAGACAACACAGAGCTCTCCTTTGCCCCTTCTGCCATGTGAGGACACAGTGAGAAGCTGGCCATATATGAACCAGGAAGTGGATACTCACCAGACACCAAAACTGCAGGCACTATGATCTTGGATTTCCAGCCTCTGGAACTGTGAGAAATAATTTTTTTCTTTATAAATCACCCAGTCTATGGTATTTTGTTATAGCAGCCTGAATGGATTAAGACAATGGCCAACTTTTGGACTTGACACAATCAATCAAGAGGACAATGCATGCAAAATACTAAAACAAAAAGAGTCACTCTGTCTTGTACACAGCAGACTCTGATGATGAAACAGGAACATTTTCTCTGTCAGGAAGAGTTCCACTTTGGAGAAGAAGCATTAATCCTGACACTTTACAGAGGGCTGGAATTGTAGGTTTAATTTACTGAACATTTCTCTTGTAGGAATTATTTCTCAACAAAACAAAACAAAACTTGTAGCCTAAGGAAAATATATCAGTGTGTAATTTTTATAAACCTATATTTTTCCCCAGTTATTCAGGGTCATCTGGTGATTCTGAGCACAATAAAAATGGAAATGGGGCCAGAACTTCATATTTCCTAAGTTATAATTTTCCAGGTCACCTCTCTGCATCTTAAGATAAACCTGGTACTCAAAACAGAATTATGTAGAAGATGGGGAGGCAGAAGGGGAATTGAGAAGGGAACACAGGTGAAGAGGGGCTATAGCACATCATTTTGGTACTTCTTGCTTTATGCTGATTTTGGAACATCAGGATGTCAATTGAGGTTGGGGTTATCTGCCACTGATTCTAGTTTCTACTTCCAAGACTCTAGAGATGGGGCAGTTCCTGTGAAAGAATTTTGTCTCCGGATTATTTTAAAACTGTTGAATACTTACTGTTGACATTTGTGTAAAATATATTTTCTTTTATTTGTTCAATTCATATTTATTGAATGCCTACTACATGCCAGGCACTGATCTAAGAACTTGGAAAACAATTCTGAGCAGATAAAGACAAGTATCTCTACCCTCACGAAGTTTATAATTTCAAAATTGTCTTTTTCTAACTGTACTGAGATTCAACCATTTGTTTTTAATGTTATGGTAGAGTGTAGCTGTTCTCAATCTTTATGTTCTCAGGACCTCTTTACACTCTTAAAAATTAAGGACCACAAAGAACTTTTGTTTATGTAGGTTTTATCTCTCAGTATTTACTATACTAAAAGTGAAAACTAATGATTTAAAAATATTATTTATTTATTAAAACAAAACTAAACCCATTACATGCCCCAAATAACATATTTTATGGAAAAGAACTATATTTTCTAAAACAAAGAAATAGTGAGAAGAGTGACATTGGTTTGCATTTTTGCAAATCTCTTTTCTGTCTGGTTTAATAGAATAGCTGGATTTTCATGTCTGCTTCTTCATTTAATTTGTGGTATCAATAGCATGTAGTCTTTGGAAAACTCCTCTGTATTTGAGAGTATGAAAGAGAAAAGTTAAATATGGTTTTATTATTACTATGAAAATATTTTTTACTTTATGGACCTCTAAGATGATCTCAGGGACCCCTGGAGTGAAATTCAGGGTCTCCATTTCGAAAACTACTGGTAGTGACAAAAGCACACATTTGGAAAAACTGAGCTCTAATCTGTGATCTTCAGACGTTATTTCACCCCTCTTAGCCTCTGCTTCCTCCATCTAAAAACAAGTGGTTCAAATTAAATTATGGCCGGAATCTTTTCTAGCTGTGACATTCCTTGCTGTCTGCCTTCTCTAAGTTGGTCATTTAATATTTTAATGGAATGGATTTTTTTCTTCTTCTTTTGATTTTCCCTTATCTCCATCTTTCTGGGCCTGGCACTAACTGAGCTAGACAAAAAGGAAGGGAGTCTTTGTGACATTCAGAGATGAAAAAGCTACAGACTCTTGGCAAAATAAAGCCCAAGGTCATTCAATGATGTCACCTTGACTGTGAGGCTGGCTTAGTATTGTCAACGGATGTTTGGCCCCAGAATGGACTGGTAAGGGCAGCTTTTATATACATATTTATTTGTCCCTTCCCTTATCAGCATGATCTCATGCACATGATCTCAATACCTTAGCACTCTTATCCTGGAAAACCTTGATGACTGACATCAGTCATTTAAGCCAAAGTCTTAAAGGAAGTGGTGAGACTTTGGGATAGTGAAGTCAGAAGTGAAGTATTGATAGTTTAGAGTTATCCAAGGTACCTAAAGGATGGAGGCAAACAGGAGTCCCCATGCAAGTCTGCCCCACCTGAAGATGGTGGGACCCCAAGTCCCAAATGATGCCCCTGCCCCTGCCCTTTGCTCTAAAGAAGCTCTCCTTCCCCACTCTTTGATAAATGAATAAAGCAGTGGTTCTCAGACTTCAGTGTGCATCAGAACCTCCAGGAGGACTTGTTCAAACAGATTTCTAGAACCACTCCCAGAGTTTCTAATTCAATAGGTCTGCGGTGAGGTTCGAGAATTTGTATTTTCAACAAGTTCCTAGGTGATCCTATGGTCCAGTTTGCTGGACCTCAGACCACACTTTGAAAACCACTGGAATACCAAACATTACAAGTGATTTGAGCTGAAAGGAAATAATGAGGTTTTTGAACTCTGAATGCCTCTGCAATCAGGTTACAAAACAACTACACTTCGCACCCACATTCCCCAACATAATGGTCTGTTTCATTCTAACCTCTTATTATTAAAAGTGAAGTAAAAGTGTCATATCACTCCTTATCTACTTTAGCACAGCTATTCTGAAGGGAGATTCCATAAGGAGCACACTAATCATAACGTTTTTTAAAAAAGTTTATTTGCTATTTTACTTTCTCTTGGGTTGAGGAAAGGGGGGGCGGGTTCCCAGATGGATAGCAGGGGTTACTGTATGGCTGATTCCTTAATTTGAATAATTCCTTTTCAGTTATTAGGGTTCAGATGTAAAGCATTTGGAGTGAACAGGGAGCTTCAGTTAATGATTCAGACTCGAGTTTATAAATTCCCTGCAATTGTCTTGAGCAGACAAGCCTGTAACCTTTCCAGTCTAAGTTTAGCTTCAGTTTTCCATGACCTTTTACCAAGTATAAACACAACATCAAAGATTCTAATGATTAAAATAAATGTGATCTATTATGTTATCCAAATGGTGATCTTCTTTGGAAGCCCAGGACTGTAATCAGAGCACTTGCTGGAGACCATCATGGCTACAGGGTAAGCCCTTACTGGCCTTATAGGGCCAAAAGATGGGACGCTAATAAATCAGGTAAGCACTTGGTGTTGGGCTAGGTGGTTTCACATACAGTATCTCATGTAATTCTGGTGATTTTTATTAAGAGAAGCACTACAAAGAAAATCCCTATGGAACACACAGGGAAACGGAGTTTCTGAGAAATGACAGAATTTGTCCTAGGGAGCACAGCTCAGACAGGCAGAATGCAGATTTGAGCTATTGTATATCTGACTCTGAAGCCCATGGCCCTTGGGAAGCAAAAATGCAACCTTGGGTCAATGGATATGTATTGAGTACCAACATTGTGTAAGAGGAAGAGAAGCTAGCAAAAAAAGTTCCTGCTCTCCTGATGCTTCCAATTTAGTGAAGAGGAACAAGCATGTTTCTGGAAGGGACCAAGTCCATAGTCCCATTTTACACATGAGAAGATCATGGTCCAGAGAAGACAAATGGTTTATTTATAGACACAAAGCAAATAACAATGGTGCTCTGACACCTTTAAGTCAAAAGAGAAATTTTTTAAAGTAGGTTTATTTCTTGCCAAGGCAAACCATCAGTATGGAAAGAAGACTGGCATCTAGGCTTTCATACAGGCTTTCTACCAAGGTCAGGTATAAATATCAAATCCAAAATCCTCACCCTTACCTCAAAGGCACTGGTCTTTCTGTTCCTGCAAGAGGGAAGCTTGTTTCTACCTCTGGGCCTTTGCATCTGCTATTCCCTCTACCTGGAATATTCTGCATTCAGATCTTCACAAGCCCAAGTCTTCCTCACCATTCAGGTCTCAACTCCAGAGGATACCATCCAAAAGGTCTTTTCTCACTCTGATATCTGCAAAAGCTGTTTAGTCAACCTCTCCTGAGAACCCAGGCTGACAGTCCCCAGACAGAGCAATGGTTCTCTGCATCCCACCACCAGAGGAAGGCTGTTTTCTGGTCTCAACTGGCTTTCCTCATGTTACTGTCTCAATTCCCTACTTTCTCACTATACTTCTTGGGATCAACTCCAAAATAAGTCACTTGCCTCCAGTTCTTTGTCTCAAGGTCTGCTTTGCATCAAGCCAAACATAAAGTCATACTTGACCATGTTCCTCATGACTGTTTATTTTTTCATTGACTTCTATCTACAATTACCTTATTCATAATTTGTTTACTTATTTATCATCTGCACTGCCATCTTATCTGGCCCTCCAATGCCTCCCCAACATCCTCCACCCCACCAGAGGCCCAGTAGAATATAAACCCTATGATGGCATGACTTTGCCTGTTCTGTTCCCTGCGATATCCCCAGAACTTAGAATATCTCTCAGCAGAAAATAGGTGCTCAACATACATTTGTTGAATAAATGAAATGAATACATTAAGATGCTGAATATCAGGAACTCTCCAACATGTCAATGTAGAGAAATCTTGGCTAGCAGATTATATTCTTCAATTACTAAATCATTAGCATTCTCCGTTTGCTTTTTTCCCATTTAGAGGCCATCAGTGTTCCATTTTTGTAGCCTCTCCTTGATCAGTCACTTTTTGTTAAATGTGATGTCCTGCATAATCAAAAGTTTATAAAGGTATATACAAATCATTCCAGGCTTTTGGGACAAAGAAATTCATTATCCACCTCAATCTATATTTATAAGAGTATATTAAAGACAACCTAAAACAGAAGTCTCTGTTCCTTTGGCTCCTATCACATTTGCCTTGCATAACCATCTATGTTTATTAAAAGAACTCCTGGTCTGTTTCTGTTTAACACTGACCTTCAAGTGCTTGATTTAATAAGCTGGGGAATTAGAATAAATCATACTGGCTTGTTCAATCATCTGTATTACAAAGAGCTTCAAGGAGAAGCTAGAACAACACAAAAACTCAGGAAGCTACAAACATCTTTCATAGAGATGAAGAGGGGAAGTCGAGGGAAAAGAGCCCAGACAGAGATGCTCACATGGAATGAAGATAGCAGAAGCCCATGACTTTCAGGATCTTTTCCCCCTGGTTAAAACACTTTCAAAGCAAAAATCAACTTAGTACTTGCTCTGGGAGCAGGCAACATTTCAAAACATGACATAGTTATATTTCTGTTAACAGGTTTTTGTTTTTGTTTTTGTTTTGTTAACAGGTTTTTAAATAAACAAATACTGGGGCTTCCTTGGTGGCGCAGTGGTTGAGAATCCGCCTGCCAATGCAGGGCACACGGGTTCGATCCCTGGTCCAGGAAGATCCCGCATGCCGCGGAACAACTAAGCCTGGGTGCCACAACTACTCAGCCTGCGCTCTAGAGCCCACAAGCCACAATTACTGAGCCTGTGTGCCTAGAGCCCATGCTCTGCAACAAGAGAAGCCACCACAATGAGAAGCCCGTGCACCACAAAAAAGACCCAACTCAGCCAAAAATAAATACATAAAATAAATAAATTTATTAAAAAATTAAATAAAATAAACAAATACCACCCAAGAAAAAAAAAGCATTTATAGCAGTTATTTCCCCTCTACCAAGTCATAAAGGAAGCTATCTGGACTGAGGACGAAGATGCTATTTCCTGAAATGTGCTGCCTTCCTAAGAGACAAAAGTGTACTGAATATGGATATTTTCCAACCCCTTCTCATACACAATGCCTAGAAAAGGAACTGGCATATAGTAGGTGCTCAATAAATACTTCGTTTAAAGATAGAAGGCATAATTATTGGCATTTTTCTGGGAGAAATGATTCTCACTAGCAACATACTCAAACCAACGTAGCCCATCTTTTGCTTATATATGATCAGTAAGGGGCATTATGACTGGAGGCCATTCTTTACATATCTTACTGCCTCCACAGAAACAGAGAATATGCAATTTCTTGATACGTTTTGTGTTAAGAAGTGAATGCTATGCGGTAAGTAAAAGATCAGGATTTGGAGGTGGTCACTTAAGTTTTAAGCTTCCTTTTCCTGATATGTAAAATGGGCTGTTAATGCTAATTACTTCATAGTAATTCATTCATTGGGGGGATTAAATAAGGTTGTACTTGTTAAAAGCATACATGCAATGCTTGGGAAAGAGTTCACACTCAAGAAAATATTGCTTACCCTTCCATTTTACAAATAAGAAAATCGTTCAGAAGGATTGAATGACTGTCTCCAGGCTCACCCCTTTGGGAACTGATGAAACTGGGATTTCAGGAAACAGGAACTCAGGTCTCTCGAACCACAGAAACCATGGTTTTTCTCCACACGCCACTGCTTCTTGTGCGGGGAGTATAATTCAGGTATAAACTTCACGTATCATCACTTTGGCTTCCCTCACTCACACACAGCGGCTGCTGGCGTCCAAAATCCCCACTTCCCAAGCAGCGAACAGGCTGTTGGTGACCCTGGAAATAGCAGTGAATTTACAGAAGTTCTCAACACTGGGGAATTTTTCTCACTTTACAGTATAGAGAGACACAGACCTGGGGTCATTATAAATGTAAAATATTTAGGGGCAGATTCTCTAAGTTTGCTATTTTAAAACATGTTTGTTTGGTATAAGTTGATGTTTTTGGGACAAATGTGTCAAAAAATGTGAGATAATGTAACTGGTGTTGAAGCAGAAATGCTAATTAAAACAGTGTGAATGTAAATTAGGTTTTATACATTCCTGACTTGGAGACTTTGTAAACGCCACTCCTCTACCTATTTTTCATGCTATATTAGCTGAATTACATAAAGGGTCAATGTTGTCTTTTTTTTTGTCTTGTCGAAACTTTTGACCAAGGAGGAAGCCTTGGATAATAGCCTGCTCATTGATCTTCAGTTCTAAGATTTTTTATTCCTATTTCCTCCCTCCTATACTATGCATAAGCCATACTGAACGATTTGAAGTTTTGTAAATCCACTAAGCCAGTGGTTCTCAATCATGACCTTACATTAGAATCACCTGGCAAGATTGTAAAAATTTCAGATATCCAGGCCTTACCTGCAGAGATTCTTAATTAATTGGTCTGAGATGGATACCAAGCATCATATTTCTTAACAATTGTGTTGTTTTGTTTTGTTTTGTTTTGTTTTAATATTTTATTTATTTATTTATTTATTTATGGCTGTGTTGTGTCTTCGTTTCTGTGCGAGGGCTTTCTCTAGTTGTGGCAAGCGGGGGCCACTCTTCATCGTGGTGCGCGAGCCTCTCACTATCGCGGCCTCTCTTGTTGCGGAGCACAGGCTCCAGACGCGCAGGCTCAGCAGCTGTGGCTCACGGGCCCAGTTGCTCCGCGGCATGTGGGATCCTCCCAGACCAGGGCTTGAACCCGTGTCCCCTGCATTGGCAGGTGGATTCTTAACCACTGCGCCACCAGGGAAGCCCCAAGCATCATATTTCTAAAAATTTTCTAGATGATTCTAATGTGTAACTAGGTTTGTGAATTACTGTACTGTTTTACTGCCTCTGAACCACTGCACAACTAAAATTCCTTTTTTTCCCTTTATCATCTGTGTAATTCCTGGCCATTCTTCAAAATGCAATTCAGAAGCATCAGTTCCAAGAAGCTTCTCCATTGAGTAATGTAGGTCTTCCTCCTTTTATTAAAAAATTGCTCTATGCACAACTGAACTTGTCTATGAAATACAAACAGACTCACAGACATAGAGAACAGACTTGTGGTTGCCAAGGGGGATGGGGAGTGGCGAAGGGATGGAGCGAGAGTTCAGGGTTAGCAGATGCAAACTAGTATATATAGGATGGGTAAACAACAAGGTCCTACTGTATAGGACAGGGAACTCTATTCAATAACCTGTGATAAACCATAATGGAAAATGATATGAAAATGAATGTATATGTATGTATAACTGAATCACTTTGCTGTACTGCAGAAATTAACACAACACTGTAAATTAACTGTACTTCAATAAAAAAAATTCTCTATGGCTCACTCTAATCCTTAATAGATTCCACCCTACTGTTAATTCCTTGAAAGTGAAGACATGGGATGGAAGTTGTTTGCTTTTTGTATCTACAGTGCCTATAACTATATGTTAAAAGATGAATTAGTGAATAACGAAAAGATTATTAGAGTGGGGTTAATAGCTCTGGGTACTTGTCTATTTGTAGATTTGTAGTATAACTGATGCTATATCAACTGTAAGTAGCTTTAAAATACTACAGTATATAAAGTTGAACATATGCATATGTTTTATGACCCACTAATGTCACCTCTATTTATATATCTAACAGAAATGCATATACATGTTCACAGCAGCACATTTTTAAATAGCCACAATGACCAAAATGACCATCAATAGTAGAAAAGTTAAATAGAATAGATAACAGAATAGATAAAATGATTATGACCTAGAATTCACACATAGACTACCACGCAGCAACAATGTGCATGAATGCAGTAAAGATAATTTTGAGCAGATGAAGCCAACAACAAAAGAGCACATACTGTATGTTTCACATTTACATAGAGAACCAAAAGCAAAAAGTCATCTCTGTTGTTAGAAATCAGGACAGTAGCGGGAGGGCATAATGACTGGAAGGGAGCATGAGGGTGGGTTCTAGGATGCCGGTTATGTTCTCGAACTAGTCAATGGTTACACAAGTGTGTCCAGTTTGTAAAAATCCATCAAGATGTAAATTTAGGACATGTGTACTTTTATGAACATAGATTACGTTTCAGTAAAAAAAAGTTAAAAAGTACTTTGGCATAAAAGATATGACGTATACTTGTATATGATGTAACTTCAATCTAAAGCTCAGGAACACTTAGTTCACATGTTGAAGAATCTGCCTTCCAGATAAGGTTTCTCAGATGGAGTCAGTGGATTACATGGCAGTGTTGATCAGTGCTGATTTCTGATTCAGAAAGTGGGAAGGAGGGAGAGAGAGAAAGAGAGAGAGAGAGAGAGAAGGAAGGAGAGGGGGGAGAGGTAATGGGGAAACTGGGTAAAATGAAGGATAGGACTTTATGCTGATCTGGTAGGCTTTCTCTGAGTTTGAAAATATTTCAAAAGAAATCATTTAAAATGTAAAATAAGAGGACTTTGTTGCACATGCTTTCAGGACTTTTCACACAAAATGTTTATCAAGGTGCATAAGAGGCCAAGAGCCAGAACTTCACCAAGGGTGTAAGGACAGCTTGTATCCATCTACCTTGTTCTTGTACCACTTGCTATTAGATGCTTGTACATTTGGCAGAAATGGATTTGCCACTTGCTTTTGTAACATAGCAACCAGCAAATCATCTGAGGCTTCCAACATTTACCCAAATCCTCATACTTGTTGAATGGAGACACTAGATTAGGATAACTCACTTACCCTCTTGGAGCCTTCATTTCTCATCTGTAGAACAAGGGGTTGCACTAGATGACATTCTCAGTTTTTAATTACAATCTGGCTAATTATTGAAAGTGTCCTCTTTCAAAGGTGTCTTGGTTTGGAAAGTAAATTATGTGGCCTCACTGCTCACTGCTCCCAAGGAATCTTCCAGGTTTAGCTTTCTAGACCTCAGTAGCTCTGAAGATGTGAGCCTGGACTCCACAGGCAGAGTAGGTGAAGTGCAAAAGCCTTTTTATGGGTTTCCGGCTATGCAGCAGATGCGATCGATAGGATGTTAGAATAAGAAGTTTTGGAAAATGTCAAAATAATATCTTATTTAGGGATGGGAATTCATTAATTGCCTCACTGGTAATTATTACACGATGCTAAGACCTCTCTTTGGGTGATGGCTGGGAGTGGGGCAGAAGGAACATGTAGTTAAGATATTACAATTTTAAAGGTCTCTAGATTTTTCCCATTTACAGCAAAAGGTGCTTATTTCCTGGCATATACAACTTTAATACTTTATTTTTTAAATGGTTTGGGTTTAACAATAATTATCAACTGATTTAGCAATATGGACTATCTTCTATGTGCCAAATACTAAAAGGATCAAGGCAGATTAGTGAGGCAATTGGAAAATGAGGACAGTATCTTCAATGCTTCTGCATCCCATAATCTCATGGAGCCCAATGGGACTCTCATTTTCTCACACTCATATTCCCTAGTCCATCGTGGTGCCTCACTTATTCTTGTCTTGTATTCTGTCTAAACTCCAAGGTTAGGCAATCCAACCATCCTTTCCCTGGATTCATCAGCCTCCTTGATCTTCCACCATCCTAATCAATGCCACTGACTCAGCAAATCTTACCACCCACTCTCTTGTGAATACTGGAAGTCTCAGAAATTAAGACAATATTATTACAATTTTTTCTGATTCTAACACAATCTCTTTTTATATGATCTCAGCCAAACTCTTGGGACTATTCATCATTCTTTTTATTAAATTGTATTTCATTCAATTTCTATTTTCTACTCTCAAGCCACCAACCTTCAAAGAAACAAGCACACATATACCAGAAAGCTAAGGTCTTTCTTTTGCTTTAATGAGCAGATTGAGACCATTCACTTACTTTTAATTTAAAGTCTCTGTGTTATTATTCATACCTTTCTACTTCCCTCCTCTTTCCCAAGTTGCTTTAACACCAACTTGCTTCTGTGCAATTCTTCCATAAACCACTTCCCTTCAACCCCATGTAATCTAGCTGGAGTCCTCAAAATGAGAGGACTTATTTGTTGTTGAGGTCCCCCCAAACCATTTGTTTCCAAAGTCAACAACTTTTCTAAGTTCACCTTCACCATCACCAAGGGGATTTAAAAATTGGACCTCCTGTTCTTGAAATGATCTCTTCTCTTGGCTTCTACTCACAGATTCTTCCTTTATCATAGGTTCCTATTCTATCTCCTCTATTCTTTTTTTTTTTAAATTTTTATTGGAGTATAGTTGCTTTACAATGTTGTGTTAGCTTCTACTGTACAGCAAAGCGAATCAGCTATATGTATACATATATCCCCTCTTTTTTGGATTTCCTTCCCATTTAGGTTACCGCAGAGCACTGAGTAGTTCCCTGTGCTATATGGTAGGTTCTCATTAGTTACCTATTTTATGTATAGTATCAATAGTGTATATATGTCAATCCCAATCTCGCAATTCATCCCACCCCTCCCTTTCCCCCTTCATATCCATACGTGTGTTCTCTACGTCTGTGTTTCTATTTCTGCTTTGCAAATAAGATCATCTATACCATTTTTTAAGATTCCACATGTATGTGTTAATATACAGTATTTGTTTCTCTTTCTGACTTACTTCACTCTGTATGACAGTCTCTAGGTCCATCCACATCTCTACAAATGACCCAATTTCATTCCTTTTTATGGCTGAGTAATATTCCATTATATATAGGTACCACATCTTCTTTATCCATTCCTTTGTCAATGGATATCTCCTCTACTCTTGTTTTCTGAAAATATACACCCCCAAGCTTATGTCTTCTGTCTACTCCTTTATCAATGTGATCCCTTCCATTATCCTTGAAGATCTATAACAGCCTTTTACACAGGAAGGCCACATTATGGATCAACACAGAGTACCATACAAACTCCATGACACACCACAATGTCTGGCCTTGAACAGAGATGGGCAATAAAGACAGAAACCACATGATGCAGTGAGACTTCTTGACCCAGGCATCTGGTCCCTGCTGGCAGCACCAGGAGGCAAAGCTGTAAGCAGGAGCTGATGCCTCCCTTGGTACCAGCAGGACTATACCATGAGATGGAGATCTAGGCCAGTGGCAACAACCTCATACGCTGAGTTCAGGGAATCTCCAGGATCTTTTAACAATAAGCCACTCAAAGACTGGGATCACTAAAGACAGAATCTTTGTGGATCTCACAAAGTGGCCATTTTAGAAAAGATGATCAGGTTGACCAGACTTGCTCTTATAAAGTATATCATTGCTGCTCTCTGCTGGTCAAAAGCATTATTCCCCTCAATTAAAATGAGCAGAGATGTGGTTAAGGGTCGAAGAGGGAAGAAACAGTGCTTTTAAGATGATATGGACTGGTGCTAGATAACTACTGTCATTAAAATGACTTCATAGGCGAGGATACATATTCTTATGTAGAAAAACTAATTTGAATGAGGATCTATTGGACCACTATGGAAAAGATGTGCAATTAATCACCAGTTTTCTTATTGTAGTAAGAACACTTAACATGAGATTTACACTCTTGACATTTAAGTGCACAATACAGCATTGTTGACTACAGGCACAATATTGCACAGCAGAGTCCTAGAACATACTCATTTTATGTCAAAGAAACTGCATACTCATTGAAAAGCAACTCTCCACTTCTCCCCAAAGCCCCTGGCAACCACCGTTCTACTCTCTGTTTCTATGTGTTTGACTATTTTAGATTCCTCATATAAGCTGAATCATGCAGTATTTGTCCCGTGCCTAGCTAATTTCACTAATTTATTTCTATTTTTATAGATCCTTAATAAAGCATATGGTCTATATCACATATTTCAGCAAGCATTAGTCACAATTTTTTAGTGCCAAACTTTCTATTAGCCATCATATTTGCATTTTTGCAGGATAATTGACAAGTCTTATCAAAGATTATTACCTCAATACAGTGCAAAATCCTAAACAGTTTTCTGAATCCTAAAAGAAGGTTAAATTTAGTTATATATAATTATACATTTTATTTATTTATTTATTTATTTATTTTTTCTGTGTTGGGTCTTCCTTGCTGCGTGCGGGCTTTCTCTAGTTGCAGCGAGCGGGGGCTACTCTTCATTGCAGTGCGCGGGCTTCTCATTGCGGTGGCTTCTCTTTGTTGCAGAGCATGGGCTCTAGGCACGCGGGCTTCAGTAGTTGTGGCTCGTGGGCTCTAGAGCGCAGGCTCAGTAGTTGTGGCGCACGGGCTTAGTTGCTCCGCAGCATGTGGGATCTTCCCGGACCAGGGCTCGAACCCGTGTCCCCTGCATTGGCAGGCGGATTCTTAACCACTGCGCCACCAGGGAAGTCCCCACAATTTTTTAATTGAAAACTTACTTTTGCAAGTGTACCAGTAGTTGCTTTTGACTACTCAGAATATTTGCATACTAAGAGTACTGCATGGTGAGGACAAACTTCGGCTCAAAAGCCCTAACACAACAGGTTTTGCCCGGGCTTATGTCACTTATTAGCTTTGGGTCAATTACTGAATATCACTGAGCTCCACTTTTCTCTCTTGTCAAATGGGGAAAGTAATAATACCTGCCTCATATTGTTATTATAAATAATAATTAAAATATCCCATATTAAGTGCTTAACAGTCCTTGGCACAAAGTAAATGGTCAGTAAATTTTAACTGTTACCATTAATTTTATAATTCAACCTAAGTAGCAGAATTTATTATATATTCCAAAACAAAGTTATTTTACCACAGGTTTAAAATATACTCTGTAGGTGACTGGAGAAAGTTGTTTTTAGAGTATAGCCTTAGCTCTGACACTAACTGTGTAATTTAAAGTAATGTCTTAAATTTTCTGAGCCTTGAAAATGTTTCCAGATGCTTGCTTTGCCCCAAGGTCCCACCATATCTCTGGGTTTTAATTTTATTTACAACTGTTTAATGGCCTATGGTACAAGGTGTTTTGTTTTCTGACCTTCTGTTCCCCACCTAATGACTTGCCTGAAGAACAAATAACCACTGGAGGAAGCTAGTAATCTTTTGGGGAAATTAGCAAAGAATAATTTTTAGAAGGAACAATGGAAGTAGCAAAGTGCACAGACTCAAGCATGCATCCTTCTTTTCAAGCATCACCACACTGAAATGTGCTATTAGTTCAGTAAATAGGGATTGGGCAGTTGTGGGGCTTGTCAGCTGCAAGTTCAGTGTGCTGAATCTTGAGGAGACTGTCCAACCGTTAGAGATGGGCTCTAACCAGAATGTTCCACATGGTTTCTCTCCTCTCCTCCACCTTGGAAACCTAGGTTGATTACAATTCTCCTGGGATGCAGTTCAGCAAACCATATATCAAAGAGACATGCTAGGGAGTCATCTTCCAATCCAAGCCAATTCATGAAGTTCAGTACCATTGCTGGAGGGTTCCAGCAGTATGGAATCTACAGTAGATTTGGTAGAGAAAGCAGGTTTCAGTCAGATCCCTGAGTCCTGATACCACTCAGGGAGAACAATTGGTTCAGCCCAAAACTCGTAATTTGGCAAAACGTGTCTTCAGTGGCCACTATCCCTTCTCCTTGAGCACCTTCTCTGAGACTGCTCCTAACTTCATACTATTAACCTATACAACCTCAGCTATGCCCATGCTCTTTCTTAGCCAACACCCTGTGAACTTCTAGCCCCTTCTCAAAACTGACCTCTGTGTTCCATCCCATTGATCATCCTATTAAGCTAACAAATACATCAGGTTAATGTCTCCTTTTTCTGTCCCGTTGTCTTGGTGAAATATTCTAGCAATAATGATCAAGGTGGAGCATGGTAAAGGATCAACACTCACGGTGAATTTTCAAGGGCAGAAAGATCTCAGAGTCCCCTTAGAATTCTGGTACCTGACTACTCACTGGTACACTAGAAGAGCTGCCCATCACAATGCAAATCACTGTATCTTCATGGAGAAAAAGTAACCCTTTCAGCCAAAAGAGAGCAGCAGTGAGTGGCATTTCCTGAGATGGCAAATAGCCTAACCACCTAATGCCTGTAAAGAGGCATCTCTCAACTCTCAACAGTTGATTCTTCAAGCTTTCTAATCAGGGGAGTCAGAAGGGATTCTTTCTCTGCCCCCCCCTTCCATTTTTTTCCTTCTTTCATTTCTTTTTTATGTAAGACTTTACAAATTTGAAGATATATGTCTTGAGGGGGAAAAAGCGGCTTCTTTTGATTCTGCATTTTATCAAATTGGCAAAATATTTTAGCTTCTTATAGTCTTATCATAAAGTTGTTTTTAAAGAAATATCTTGGATCTGCCTCTGTGTAATTTAAAGTAATGTTTTATCTTGTCAGGCCCTCCCTCTGTTCTTCATCTGTTCAACGGGTATAACGTTTCCTAACTTAGCACTAACTGCTATGTTGGTACATAAGAACTTGATAAAGGATAATTATAATTATATGATTGACATAGTAATGGAAAAAGTAGTGGGAAACTTAGTAACAGGAATATTTTCTATAATAATGGAAAACTTTGAATGTTGGTATGACCATGTTTAGAAATAACACTTAAAGAAAAATGTATTTTCCCTAAATGAGTGTTTTCCCCTTTACCTTACTTGTTTTGTTTTGATTTTGAATCCTGAAGCATCAACTTTGACTCTAACAGAAATTTTTGATGACCATATTTCCCAGTACCTTCTTTGCATTCTCTAGGATGGAGTCAAGATGAATATGCCCAGCCATCTCTATCTCTATGCCTTTGTTGGTACTGTTTCTGCCACCTTCCGGAATCTTCTTTGTATTTCCAATTTCCTCTAACCCCTGCTTCCTTTGGATCCATTCAAATTGTTTAAATATTATTATTTCCTCAAAACCCAGTTCAAATGCTCTCCTTTCCAGCTGATTTTCCCAACTGATTTTTTCTTATTGTACTTACATCTTGCTTTGAATGACAAAATTAATATATTTCTGTATTTCTCCAGACATACATATACTTTTTCATGCTGTGGTCTTTCTGCCGAGAAAGTCTGTACTCATTTTTATTCCCCCTAGGAATCACTTACTAATCCTAAAAGCTCAAATTCTGAAGTCTTTTCCAATACCTCCCTGGGCAGAGGTAAATCACTTCTCTTTTGTTCTCTCATAATTGGTTTACATCCTTCTGGTAAGTAGAATAACTGCCTCCTAAAGACATCCAATCCCCAGGACTTATGAATATGTTACCTAACACCGCAAAAGGGACTTTGCACACGTGATTAAGTTAAGAATCTTGAGTTGGGGAGATTATCCTGGATTGTCTGTGTGGGCTCATTGAATTCATAAGGGTCACGTGAAAGAAGAAGGCAGGAGAGTGAGTGTCAGAGTCATTGCAGGTATAATTAGTTAAGATAAGTTTACTGGAGTAGAGTGGATCTCTAATCCTATATGACTGGTGTCTTTATGAAAAGTAGATGTTTGGACAAAGACATGCACACCCAGAGAGAATGCTATATGAACCTGAAGGCAGAGATCAGGGTGATGATGTGTTTACAAGCCAAGGAACAAAAAAGATTGCCAGCAAACCACCAGAACCTAGAAAAAAGGCAAGGAATAGATTCTCCTATGCTGCCCTCAGAAGGAACCAATCCTGCCAACACCTTGATCTTGGTCTTGCATCCTCCAGGCTGTGAGACAATAAATTTCTTTTGTTTAAGCTACCCGGTTTGTGGTACTTTGTTATGGTAGTTCTAGGACATAATACAGCCACTAGGGTCTGACTCATACCCACTTTTTTAGTCTTCTTTCTGAGGTTTTTCCCCCCAGCAATGTTCGCTGATCTAGCCAAATTAACATAGTCCTTTCTGCAAGAGTGCATTAACTCGAGTTAGTTGCTATGGTTGGAAAATTCCTCTCCACCCTCTATCACTTTTAAGGCCCTCGGAGTCCCAGTTTTCTCCATGAAGGCTTTCCTGCCCTCCAGAGCCTACCTCCCGCTCTGCCCCCACCAGCATGTATTATTTGGAACAATCACCTGTTTCTTGCTCCTAATAACTGCGTATTGCTACTGATCTTCTTGGTCAAGTGTAGCATGTATGTAAACTAGATTCTGAGTGTCTTAGGTTCAAGGTGTCTGGTTGTTGCCCCTTTTCCATAGTGAGGAGTATGGTGATTATTCTTATCATACACATTCAATAACTAGATATTAATTTTCATTGAATGACTATTTACATGATGACTTTTAGTATTGTTTGTTTTGGTTGAGAAAAATTATCGGCTATGATTTGAAGAAAAATATGAATAAGGAAGATTTTTGCCTCTTCATTGTAGGCTATGAACTCCCTGTTTCTATACAGTATTTGTGTTGTCTACTGTGTTGGTTACATGTTCGAATATATATGTAACACAAAAGAGTCAGGTAGTGAAAAAATAGGAGAAGCATGCCCCATCTTTTATTGGCAGTCACACTTTATTCCATGAATGTATTTCAATGGAAAGTAAGTGGTTCAAATGAATTTGAATTGATTTGACAAGAAAATTTTATTTTAGGGCATTAAAAAATATAAATGGGATAAAATGTGCTGGTATTTAGGTCTGTGTAGAGTGTTTCAGGACAAGAGAATAACAGAAGACAAAAAAAGAAAAAACAAAACAAAAAAAAGAAGGCAGCCATGGGCTGAGGGATATTAGAACATGTTTTGATAAGGAGAAAAGAGTCTGCTGGAGGCTAAATGAGCTTCTGTATACTTTGCCACCCCATTTTGGAGATTGGGTAGGGAAGATCATCCAATCATCTCTAACTTGCTGCTGCAGAAATGCTATTTCCCACCAGTGTTCCTAGGGCACTGCTGGCTCCTGGATGTGTGAGCTGTAGGTAAGCAGTAAAGATGTGAGTTCAGACGTGCTAGATTCCTTCCGGCCCATCTCCTAGCCTTGCTGTCTCACCAGCATCCCATCCCTTTGTCAGGCTTTCTGAGCAGCTACTGACAGAAATGAGATGTGTGGACACCTGCAAAATATGTCACAGCTATTTAGAAAGTGACGATAACCCCAATGCCATGTAATGATTTGAGGATTAAGGGATTAAACTGTGAAAATTATGGATGACAGCTAATGTGTGGATATTGAAAACTGGTGTTATACCTGGAGACTAAAACTATAAGTGAGAAGGAAGCATTTGTAATTACTATATTCTTACTATGTTTAGTTCATATCTACCTAAAACACACAAGAGTGGATCCTGAAAATTAAACAACAAAAAGCAATTTCTTTATACTGGTATATAAGAAAAAATTATGAAAGACACTGAAATGGACTGAAAGGATTACTGGGTGATGGGCAGAATCCTAAATATCATCCCCCCAAGATTCTGGTTTCCTGGTTATTCAATCAAACACTAATTTAGGAATTGCTATGGAGGGATTTAGTAGATGCAATTGAAGTCCAAAATCCATTGACCTTAAAATATGGGGATTATCCACATGGGCCTAATCTAATCACACATGTCCTTAAAAGCAGGAATCTTTCTCAGGTTGGTGGCAGACGAGGAAGCAGAAAGATTCAAAGGAGAGAGGAACTCAAAGGTCCATTGCTGGTTTGAAGATGAGGAGGATCACATGAGGAGAAATACAGGTGGGACCCAGGAGCAGAGAGTGACCCTTGTCTAACAGTCAGCAGGGAAACAGGATCTCAGTCCTACAATCAAATGGAACTGAATTCTGCCAGTGATTTGAGTGAGCTTGGAAGGAAATTACTCCCTAGAGCTTCCAGATAAGAGCCCAGCTTAGGTGACACCTTGATTTTTCTTTGTAAAATCCTAAGCAGAGAAGCTGGTTGAGCCATGCTGGACTTCTGACTGATAAAACTATGAGCTATAAATGGCTATGTTTTAAGCCACAAAGTTTGTGGTAATTTGTCACACAGTAATAGAAAACTAACACAATGCATGTCTATCTTCTGGGTTTTTTTTTTTTTTTTCTAGAGTATTTGTGACTTTCATTTTTCTTGAGCAGCTCTGTAAGTCATAGATAACATAATAATACAGATTACTTTTGTCCAGAGACATGCAAATGAATTTTATTCATCAGAAATACAATCTCCCTCTACCCCATGGAATAGCCAGTATTGCCTCTGTTTGTAAATTCCTTACAGCATTCCAAATCTGCCTATATATGGGTGGTACTTGAAATTCTCTTTTGCTCCAGTAGTAACATCCTACTGGTTATCTTATTCATTGATGACTTAAATATTTGACATGTGTTCATTTTGTATCTGTATAAAAGTCATGTTTTTACCCTCTTTTAAAAGGTATCACTTAACAGAGATCCATTCAGGGATATCCAAAAGTTACAGGGAAGGGACAAATATTTATTTACTTCATAATTTAGGTCAAGAAGAGAGCTAAATGCCATACTTAAATTCTCATCTATTCTTCACACCAAATCCCTGATCTTGGTAAAAGGCATTCCCATTTAAAATAAGGAAATGAAGACTCAGACGTATCACATCATTTATTGAAAGGCACAAAGTTTTGGAATCTTGAAGCTGAGATTTTAACACAATATAATTTCAGGCTACCCCTTCTTCCATCCTGCCATATAATTTTCCAATGTCAAATGGTACTCATCTCCTTTTATGTAATCCAACACCCTTCCCAATTTCTTTAGTCCATTCATTTTTTTTTTAATTGGGGTATATTTGCTTTACAATGTTGTGTTAGTTTCTGCTGTACAACAAAGTGAATCAGCTATATGTTTACATATATCCTCTCCCTCTTGGGCCTCCTTACCTACCCCATCCCACCTATCTAGGTCACCACAGAGCACCGAGCTGAGCCCCCTGCACTATATAGCAGGTTCCCACTGGCTATCTGTTTTACGCATGGTAGTGTATATATGTCAATCCCAATCTCCCAATTCATCCCACCTCCCCTTCCCCTCCCTCATGTCCACACATCCATTCTCCATATCTGTGTCTCTATTCCTGCCCTGCAAATAGGTTCATCTGTACCATTTTTCTAGATTCCACATATATGCTTTAATATATGATATTTTTCTCTTTCTGACTTACTTCACTCTGTATGACAGACTCTAGGTCCATCAACATCTCAACAAATGACCCAATTTCGTTCTTTTTTATGGCTGAGTAATATTCCATTGTATATATGTACCACAACTTCTTTATCCATTCGTCTGTCAATGGACATTTAGGTTGTTTGCATATCATGGCTATTGTAAATAGTGCTGCAATGAACACTGGGGTGAATGTGTCTTTTTGAATTATGGTTTTCTCAGGGTATATGCCCAGTAGTGGGATTGCTGGCTCATATGATAGTTCTATTTTTAGTTTTTTAAGGAACCTCCATACTGTTCTCCATAGTGGCTGTATCAATTTACATTCCCACCAACAGTGCAAGAGGGTTCCCTTTTCTCCACACCCTCTCCAGCATTTATTGTTTGTAGATTTTTATAAAACTCTTAGAGGAGAACATAGGCAGAACACTCTTTGATATAAATCACCGCAGGATCTCTTTTGACCCACCTCTTAGAGTAATGAAAATAAAAACAAAAATAAACAAATGGGACCTAATTAAACTTAAAAGCTATTGCACAGCAAAGAAAGCCACAAATGAGATGAAAAGACAACCCTCAGAATGGGAGAAAGTATTTGCAAATGAAGCAACTGACGAGTGATAAATCTCCAAAATATACAAACAGCTCATGTAGCTCAATATCAAAAAAAAACCAAACAAACAATTAAAAACTAGGTGGAAGACCTAAATAGACGTTTCTCCTTAGTCCATTCTCGATGCCAGCATTTTCCTAATCACTCAAGCTTTACAACATAAATCCATTTTGTCCTATCATTTCCCTTTCTCCCTGTATCCAACTGGTTATCAAATGCTATGAATTCAGCAACTACCATCTCTTCTGTAGCCACCTCCACTTTCTGTTTCTGCTTCCAATCATCCTCATTCTTTCTCACACTAATAGCAGCCCAAACAGGGCCATACCCAAATGATGGGTGCCTGACACTTCTAATATTTGGAGGGCCATCTTTAGGGAGAAAATAGTAACATGTTATGAATATAAATTTAGATATTTCTTCAGAATGAGAAAAGAAATCATAATGAACTAACAGAGTCTTAAAGTGTCATGTCCTTTTGTTTTGCAATCTCTTATGGCAATTTACCAGTAATGTTTACATAGTAATGATTTCTGATTGTAACCTGGCCCCCTCCCCACTCTAAACTTCCTGTACAGAGAATTCACAGGGGCCATGCAAATGAGGGTCCCTAAAACTTACACTTCATTCCAGTCCACTGTCAAATCTTTACCCACTCTTAGTAAAGGAAATAAGTTATGCAATGAGAGGTCCAGAGAATTATTCAGAGCTTCATGGAGGTGGGGAGAGGTTACAAACCCAGGAGATTTTAAACACTCAGATTCCTGAACTGTGGCCCAACCTCCTGAATAAGACTTCAGGGCATTTGTTCTTTTAACAAGCTCTGTGGTTTTCTCAGCATACCCTGAGAAAACCATAATTCAAAAAGAGTCATGTACCACAATGTTCATTGCAGCACTATTTACAATAGCCAGGACATGGAAGCAACCTAAGTGTCCAGCGACAGATGAATGATTAAAGAAGACGTGGCACATATATACAATGGAATGTTACTCAGCCATAAAAAGAAATGAAATTGAGTTATTTGTAGTGAGGTGGATGGACCTAGAGTCTGTCATGCAGAGTGAAGTAATTCAGAAAGAGAAAAACAAATACCATATGCTAACACATATATATGGAATCTAAAAAAAAAAAAAAAAAATGGTTCTGATGAACCTAGGGGCAGGACAGGAATAAAGACGTAGATGTAGAGAATGGACTTGAGGACACAGAGAGGGGGAAGGGTAAGCTGGGATGAAGTGAGAGAGTGGCATGGACGTATATACACTACCAAATATAAAATAGATAGCTAGTGGGAAGCAGCCGCATAGCACAGGGAGATCAGCTCGGTGCTTTGTGACCACCTAGAGGGGTGGGATAGGGAGGGTGGGAGGGAGACGCAAGAGGGAGGAGATATGGGGATATATGTACATGTATAGCTGATTCACTTTGTTATAAAGCAGAAACTAACACACCATTGTAAAGCAATTATACTCCAATAAAGATGTTTAAAAAAAAAAAAAAAAGCTCTGTGGGTGAAATGGATGCAGCTGGCCTATGAATTATAGTTTGAAAACCACTGCTCTAGCTCAATTACCTGAAAAGTGACCCTATGTCCCTAAGGGCTAAGCTCTCAAAGGGCAATGGAGTCCTCCAACATTTCCTGGGCACAGTAGGAAATGCAGAAGCTATAAAAAATGCAGGTGAAAAGGGCTCTGATTAAAATCTGAAATTGAAGCAACTGCTTTTCTCTCATAACTACATTGGCCTTGATTCAAGTAAAGCAATGAGGCTTATGAGGCTCATCACAGCACAAAAAATGGCCTGGTACTCAGAGGAGACGAGCAATGAATCTCAAGTATAAGAGAAGTCAGACAGCACCCGGAAAAGATGTTTCCAATAGCCACACCCAGCTGAAGATTTCACTGGGCCCTTAACTAGAAGAGATTGGGCATAAGCATTAGGACCACACTGCATATATGTCTGTATATTATTTGCAATGTACTGCTAATATCATTATGCTTAAATTATACTGTGTAATTTAGTACATACAATGCATTTTAAAGTGTGAATTCATTCTCAGTTATACATTGCCTTTCTAAAATCCGTTATTAAAAGAATTCTTTCAGATACTGTGAAAGAGAAAATTCCTTAAAAATAGGACACTGAAATGAAGAATCAAGATAGTGTCATCCAGAGAGGGACTATCTGTTACCAGCATTATATTTATATTCCCACCACATATGCCCACCCCAAATGAAATGCAGGTTAGAGAGTCCTCTGTATTTCTACAATGATGAGGATAAATCTTCCTGTCACAGTCTCACGGTCCCCGAATAACCACTGATAGATAGAACCCCAAGCAAATTTATTATCAGAGGTATGTATTTACACATGGCAAGTCTCTGAGAAGTTAAAGAAAAAAGAAAATATTGTCAGTGAAAGAATGTTTTTCTTTCCAGAAACTAATATAAGATTTTAAAACATAGCAGAATAAAAACATATATTGAATTTATTGAATATATGCAAAACAAGCTAGGCAGTGGTTTAATATTAAGCAAAATGGAAGTTGTAAATAAATATTTTTTGTTCATTACTCCAGCAAAACACATTCCGTTGTTTCTCGTGTTCACTGGGAGGTGCGTCTCTGTTTGCCCCTCCCTGCTCTCTGGCTCAGGAGGTAGACAGAAGTGCTAAAGGCTCCCATACCCTCTAGCTTGTGGTTGGGTTCAGCCCCTGGGGTGCCCTGGCTTGAGTTGATAAGGAGGAGGAGAGGGAGATGGCATGTGTAGGCTCCTTCCCTGAGTCCTGGCTGCAGGTGGGTGTGCTTCTTACTAAAGGTCACTGTTCCATCTGTCAGCCCTGTGTAGACAACCCCCATCTCAACCCTCACCGACTTCCAGCAGCTGCTCCTCCTTCATTTCTCCAGGTCTCAGGATTATCCACTTGGTCCTGCTGTTACAAGCCTGAGAGACGAAACTATTTCTTACAGCTTCTCTATACCCTTTGTAAGTAGTTCCTTTATTAAACTCTCCTCAACTTACCCAATGCCCGCGTTCCATCCCTTCATGATTTGTTAACGGATATATTTACTCCCTGACTGATATCTTTACTGAATGTTACCACCACTCGTAACCTTTTTGCTTATGAACAGCCTGAAAGTTGTTTCGCTTCTAACATAAAATTTAACTTCTTCTATTATCAAAGATTTTTTAAAGATGTACTTATTCCCAATTTGTTTCCAAAATAGATTTATGGGAGGATTTTTTTTTTTTTGAGGTTATAGATTAAACCATTAAAAAAGAGGAAAGGAAAATCAAGTAATATTTCTATGAATTCTGGCATTTAAGTAGATTTATGCCCATACAAATTATTAGCAACTTTTTCTTCCAAATCATAGACTAAATACTCCTCCATTAATCTCTTAAGAGTATAAAAATTGGGAAACTGTTGCCAAATGCCTTAACTTTTGATGTAATACATTTTGCTCAGTATCTTAAATCCATGACAGTGTTTATATTTGTTGTATTGTATTGTTTGCCCTTAGACTAAGAAACCACATGCTCTTAAACATCGTTTATTATAAAAGAAAAATCTATCCCAAAATAACCTTCAGAGAGTAAAAATAGAATATGCTTGTATCAACAATTTGAGATTCTGGACAAGAAGGTGAGTAGTGGAGTTAATAATATGGAAATATGGAATATTGACATTACCAAAACCACATTTGGATGATTAAATTAATGTCACACTTATCTCCTACATGTATAATGTGTTTGCATTTGATGATGACAGTTGTGTTTTATTTAACATCAACGCATGCTTACACCATTCCTCCATATAATACTTTTACCAAATGATAATTATTTTATTAATTTTTAACATATTTAAATATAAACACTAAACTTCTGCTGTCAAGATACACTGTTCATTGATTTTTCTTTTTTCAGTAAAGAGTGTTATTCCTAAAAGAGAAAACTCAGGAAAAAAAAAGTAGCAGAAGTAAACGACATTAAAAAAGGCCAAGTAAAGTGACAAATCACAGCAAATAACAGACAGTTTTCCCCTACTGAGAAAGCACAATTCAATTTGCTAAATTATTTTATTTATCTCTGAGCAGCAATACGAATGATCCATCTGTTTTGATGAACACTCAAACTTTGCGAATGGAAAACTGCACCGCTTCTAACGTGTCAGATTTGGATACAATAAACGAAGATGTGAATTAAATGGGCTTTGAGTATGCTGCATTAAAAGAAGAATTGTTAGCTTAGAAATACCTTTCCAGTAGTTTTACTTGAACCAAAACACTTTGCTTAAGAGGAATTACATAAGTGTGCAAACTAAAATAGTAATTGATTATGTCTTTGTCCCTACATTTGAAATGTTCTTGAAATTCTAAACTCAGTAAATGGCTAAGAAGATTATACAAAGAGAAAGACCCAGTTTGATCAAAGACATTGGCAGTGAATTAGAAAAGGTTTTATAGTTTCAGACTAAACAATTTAGCAAAACTTTGAATTTCAGTCTCTCTTCATGCATTTATGCATTTTACTATTTATTGAAATACTCTTATGTGCGATGTTTGTTCAAGGAAGTGGGAATTAGGTATTGAAACCTCCTTGTCTTCAAAGAAGAGAAAAGTATTCAGAATATTCCATCTAGTAATTGGAATTACCATGTATTTGAAAGTGTTCTAAGTGACTGTTTCAGAAACACATATCTCTGCCTCATTCTTGAGGAAACTGAGAGATGAATTCTAAGTTGAGACCTGAAAGATGAGGTGGAATGGTCTAGGTGAACAGAGAAGGGTCACAAGTGAAAGAGTTTCCAAGGAGAGGTAGCAACATCTTCAAAGGTCTAGAGATGGGAGGGTCCTGGACCATTCCAGAAATTTCAAGAAGTTGAGTTTGGCAGGAACAAAAACGTGAGAGAAGTTTTGAAAGAAGACATTGTTTACATAAAGTAAGATGAGGAAAGAAGTTTTAGAATAGCGAGGTGAAAAAAAATATACATTATATTAGTATTTGGCCCCAGAATCCCTGTTCGGAAGAAAACAAGCTTTGTTTATGAATATATCCAAATTTTGGACTGGGAGATAAGACTCTGAGGAGAGCTGTTAGCAAACAATGAAAGCAAGAAAACAGAGAGCTAATTGATCTGCGTTGGAAATGAACCAGATTTTACAGTTTAAGGACATGAGAAAACTGAGAAGAAGCAAGGAGAAAAACAAGAGTAGGAATAGAAATATGAAGGGAGGACAAGAAGGTATAAGAATGGGGATTTTAATTCGATTATTTCACTGTGCAGAAAATGACCTTTTATCACCCTCCCCCCAAATATTCACTATTGTCTTCCACAAAGACAAAAGACATATATGAGTTTGTAGTGTTTGTTCTGTAGTTAGGAAAATCAAAGAAAGAATCCAAGTTCCACATCTGTTGTGATATCAGGGAAGAGATGAACTAACAGAACTGCCTGCTAGAATCAATATGTAGAGTAAATAGTATTTGGTGGAGGGAGAATGCAGGAGTGAGAGGTGACTCTGGGACCTGCAGAAACCTTGAAGAAGGCAGGAGACTTTTCACATGGCAGAGTTGGAGCCAATCCTCCACGTTTCAAGAAGCGCCGAGCTCCAGCCAATGCTTATGACATACAGAACTCAGGGAAGTTTGGGATTGATGTAAGAATAATGGGAGTGTTATGTGGGGTAGTGCTTGAGTCTATCTGTGCTCTGCATACACTGTGGAAATGGGTTTGGAGAGAGGCAGGACTGCAAGAAGGGAGTCCAGTTAGAGAAGCATCTATGCTGGATCACTTGCAAAGCCACTCTTGACTCATATTCTGGGAGGGCCCACTGAACTATGATCTCAGTTAGCCTGGTCCCAACCTGGGGACTCAGACCAGGTACTGAGAACTTGGTAGAAGACATCACTGCCTGTCTTGGAGGAGTGTGCAATATAGTTGGAAGATTGTGTGTGTGTGTGTGCGTGTGTGCATTGGGGAGGGAATAATTATAAAGAGAGCAAAAAATAACATGATTAAACTGGTTACTATGTGAAGACAATTTGTGAGCTTAAAATTGTGTGTGTGTTTACCCATTTAATAAGAGAATTGTCAAGAGTTCAACTGAATCATATCAGAAATTTATAAGCCCCATATTTTGTAATTCTGCCCTGGTAGAAAATTAGACCTGAATCTAGAGACTATCAGTCTTAATAAACAGTTAATGAAGGAGCTTGAAATAAAGGCAATCTGTTGAATTAGTGCTTTGAAAAGACAAGCCCTGAGCTAGTCATTACTCTTGTTAATCGACACATAAGCTAATGAATACAAAATTTATAGCCCTGTTACCATAACATTTAAGTTACATCTCTACACTCATTCTGTATCTTGTCATCATAGACTTATGTTTCTATCTAAAAATGTACCTCCTGAAAGGACAGAGAGCCTTCCTGTAATATTGAAAAGTTTCTTTTTAATAGTTGTAAGCACTATAGACAAACTTAAGACTAGTAATGTGTGTTAAAGTGCCTTTGTAAGAACAATTGCAATAGAAACCTTTGTTCCTTAAAGGCTTACCTATAGTTTGTCACAGGAGATTGATTTTAACTATGAATCCTAATGGCACTGACATCATTGATCAAACTCTAAGTAATTCAATTTGTATGAAAGAACTATGAAGATTTTAGTAAAGTTAGAACTGTAACTAATGACTTCCACAGGCTTCCACAATCACATCTGGCCCTTAGCTTTCTGTCTTAGTCTACTCAGGCTGTCACAGCAAAATAACATAGTCTGGGTGGCTTAAACAACTGAAATTTGTTTTCACAGTTCTGGAGGCTGGGAAGTCTGAGATCAGGGTGTCAGCATGGTCGGGTTCTGGTGAGGGCTGTCTTTCCCGCTTGCAGATGGCTGCCTTCTAGTTGTCCTCACATGATGGAGAGATAGAAAGTTCTCTCTTGTCTCTTTTTATAAGGGCATTAATTCCATCATGAAGGCACCATCCTCATGACCTCATCTAAACCTAATTACCTCCAGAAAGCCCCACCTCCAAATACTATCACATTGGGAGTTAGGGCTAGTATGACCTAGGAATTTGGGGGGAACACAATTCAGCCCACAGCAGTCCCTCTGTGCTTGTATGACAGGCTTCCCTTCACTTTTCTTCCCTTCCTTTCCTGCCTATGAATGGTAAGGGCTCCTATCTAAGGCCACCCACACCCCCTCATGCACTGGCTCTCAGGATTTCTTCCTGCACACAGACATCACTCCAAGGATTCATCCCTTTCTCTTCTACACCCTTTATTTTCCCCTTATGTAGGCTGGATCAGTCTACATAATACTATGAGTGTTCCTTTTTTAAAAATAAATATGAAAATAAAATAAAAATTCAAGACCTTTTGACTCTACATCCTCCTCCAGTTTATTGCTTCATTTCCTTACTCCCCAGTTCAGCAAATTACCCTAAGTAATACGTTTACATTCATTATCTCTAGTTCCTTCCCTTCTATTATCTCATTTTAAAAAAGAAATAACTCCGTGCTTCAAAATTCAAACAATATAGAAAGTTATGTATCTACAATCTGACATTTCTCACCACTAGCGTCTCCACCACCTTGCCCTGGACACTAGGGACTCTCTTCAGATTATTGATCTCTCTGGTTCAATCTGGCATACCTCCTCTATATTCTCACCATAACAACCAGAGTGATTCATCTGAAATATCAGCCAGATTATATCATTCTTCTGTGCAAAACCTTCCCATGGTTTCCCTTGACACTCAGAGAAGAATTCAAAGTCCTAATAATAGCTTACAAGGTTTCACATCAACTGCTAATTTTTCACTTTATTCTTTCTTACTTCTTTTGCTCTAAACATGCTAGCAGTTTCCTTGCTGTTTCTTGAACATGTCCATCATGTGACTGTTCAGAACCTTACATGGGAAGTCTTCGCTGTCTTGAGTACTTCTCCTCCAGCTAGCCATGTGGTTTTCTCCCTTCCTCCTTCACCTCTTTGCTCATATCACATATTGTCCTTAAGTCCTTCCCTGATCACCTATTAAAAATTGTTAAGCCCCTGCCCCCCCCAATATTCCTTATCCTGTTTTGTTTATTCTGCTTTAGTTTTGTGATAACATTTGCCTTATAACACAATATGTATTTTTATTATCAATACATTTATTTTTTCTCCCATTGTAGTAGGATGTAAGTTCCATAATAGTGGGGATTTTTGTCTGTTTTGTTTCCTGCCATATCCCCTGGTACATTACCTGGCTAACAGTATGTGCTCACCAATTATTTGTTAGTGAAGAGGTACGTTCCTCCTTATGGTATAGATTTTTTAAGTAAGGTGACTCAATGGATCTACTTTAAAACAAAAATCCAAATCTCAATTTTGTCTCTACAACAGTTGTAGGGCACTAGAGATACCAAAATGGATAAGATATGGCCTTGCCCTTAAAGGAGCTCAGAGTACAGTGGGTCTGTTGAGCAAGAGTGAATGCATATTTATACATGAGCACCAAGAAATTCAAAGTAAGTTGGATCTCAAAGTATATGCTGAACAGTCACTAATTGTTGTGCTTTCAACTCATTTCAGAATTGTGATCAACCCATTATGTTACAGTTCACATTAATGGCACAAGCATTGTATGATTCATTACTGCTACAAGTCTTATTTTATTAATATTGAAACAGCAACCTAGAGAGCTTAAATGAGTAATTATCAGACCTGCAACACAGATGGATATTTGCTTATCCAACGACAGTCATTTTAATAAGAGAATGTTGATATTATTAGGAGTGATAACGTTCTCAGCTGAAAGAATCCATGTATCCAGATTTGATGCAGCTTGATCTGACCACATGGTAAAGCTCAATCTCATGTGTAGTAAAATGTGATGTGTAAGACTTCAGGAATGCTCCTTTCCCTCTGCTTCACCTGGAAGGCATGCCCTTCTTGCCATTTCCTCTTTTATCCTTTCTGTTGTTTGGAATGAGAGAATGATGGCTGGAACTCCAACAGTTATGTTTGACCATGAGGTGAGCTTATGAATGAAAACTATGCTCTAGGGCAGGGGTTACTAAACTCTGTAAATGGGCAAGAGAAATATTTTAGGCTTTACAGGTTACATCTGGTCTTCATTGCATATTTTTCTTCATTGTTTGTTTGCTTTTTGTTTTATAATCCTTTAAAAATATAACAACCATTTTAAGTTGGTAGGCCATACAAAAACAGTCTGTGGGCTATATCTACCTGTGGGTTGTAATTTGCTGAGCCCTGCTCTAGGCTGGTGGAAGAGAAAGAGTAGAGGGCTCCTCTCGATGATGGAGCTGTCATGCCAGCCCTTTCTTACCTGCCTCAAAATTTCCTTTACATGAGAGACAAATTAATATCCAACTGTTTGAGTTACTATTACTTTGAGTTGTCAGTTATATGCAGCCAAACAAATTCTAACTAATAAATCTTCCTTGAAGAAAATGTTCATCCTACCTCTGCCTAAGAACCTTGGAAGACATTCTTTTGAGGATAAATTCTATACAAAAAAGCACGTAGTTGGGAGCAAACTGCAAGGACACATTTAGGAGAGAAGGTTGAAGTGAAAAATATGCCGTGGAGGTTACAGAAATACATTTTGATAGATATTATTTCATTGGTAATATCAGGCAGATACTGTTGATTGCAGGCCTGGAAGTCAGGCTGAACAGTTGAACTTGATTCAACAGGTAATAAAGAGCAATTGCAGGACATCAGAAAGCCATGTTTCAGAATCATTTGTTAGCAATGTATTCTGGACTGGAATATGGAAGCTCCATGCTGATAATCCTGGAAGGCTAAAGCTTGAAAGTTTGAAATGACAATGGGAAGAAAAAGTTGATTTTGAGAGATGTAACACAGGTAGGAGCAGAAGACATAGACCAGTATTCGTTAAATAAATGTATGTCAGCATTAGGCGAGGAGCAAGAAGCCCAATATACCTACAGGTAATAAACCTCTGCTCTTATAACTTCCATAATTATTTTTAGCTGCCTCATTCACCTATATGTTATTTCCTATATTGTACTTATTTCAACAGAATAAAGACTGTTCCAAAACCCAGAAAATCATCTGTGATCTGACCTAAGTTTATATCATTTCGTTGAATTTCCTTATTTCTTTCAATAAATAGGTAAGAAAACTCAATTTCTAGCTAAATATTCTTTATTGTATCCAGATCAATAGCTTGATCCATAATACTATCTCCCCAATTTTTAAGAGGATGGTATATGCCAATTGCTAAGGGCTCTACATATATTCTCCCTTTAGTCCTGATAACAGTTCCATGAAAAATGTGTGTCAGAGAAGGTCAACTTCCCACAAAAGATTCAGGTTCACCTTCAATGGTATAGAATGGCTACTGGGAAAAAGCTAGTAGGAACTGTATTTCCTTATAGTTACAGAATTTTAGTGAATCTTTGTGACTGGATTTTACTAATTAATGTGAGCAAGAGTGTTGTTTATCACTTCTTGGTCAAAGTGGTCAAGAAAGTGCAGAAGATACCCTTTGAATTTTCTTTATCAGTCAGCTGAATGTAGGGGCTCTGGAGGTAAACTCCAAAGAGATTCTAGGGGATGATGAAGCAATGAGTTGGAGACACACTGCATCCCTGAGAGATTGCATGGAAAAGAGCTACTCAGGCGAGTCACCTGACACATCCAAACTGTGACATAAATGAGAAATATACATTAATTTTCTTAAGCTGTGGATACTTTTGAACCAAATGTGGCCTTTTCTAAATGATATAGAGGGTGTTATTAACATTACCATTTATACACATGGAAATAAGATTTGAGAACATTAAGTAACTTGCCTAGGATATTAAGTGGCAGAACTGGGATTAGATCATGGGTTATATCATTTCAGTTTCCATGCTTTTAACGATTACTCAATTTCACCACCATTTTATATAAATTTATGAATATTTGTTGCTATTGTTTTTTTATAAGTTAGAGAGAAATTCTAAAACCCTGCATTTTAAGGCGTGTTGTCCATGTTCACAAAGCCCCACAGCCAGATAATATGGTAATATGCATTCCTAACAGTAATATGCATTGCACTTAAAAAGTAACATTTGCTTTGAGGAACTGAATGATCTTGGATTTAATATTTTGCTCCAAGTTTAATTTATAATTAATTGTCCTCTCAGTTTTTCTCATTGATGGTGTTGTATGACTTAGAGGAAAGTGTAAGAGCTGAGTAGTCAGAACTACCTGGACCAGACCATGACTTATATGACCTTGAGCAAGACATATAACCTCTCTGAGCCTTAGTTTTTCCCTACAAAAGACAGATAAGATCACCAGCTTTTTAGGATGATTCTAAATATTAGAAATAAGGATGGAAATACTAATGAATTACTCAGTATACAGTAGATGGTTATGTAATTCAATCAAGAACTATTTATTTAATGCCGACTATATGCACGACATCATTTCAGGCACTAAAAATACAATAACTAAAAAACCGACTAAAATATCTGCCTCTCTGCACTCAATATATTGCATTTCATCATATTTTTTCTAGTAGTCCATAATAAAAGAAATCACCATTTAGCTATTTAATTCTGACCCAGATGGAGTAATAAGGATAAGATTTACACTCCAATCTAAAACAAAAACAAAAACAAGAAACAGGCAAAATTTACTTCATAACATTTTAGAAGACACTGGGCATAAGGCAATGATAGATAGCAATCTCTGAGACACTGGGGATGGACGAATGAGATGAGCCCTACAATTGCCCCAGCTTGCTACTTGAAAGAATTTCCAGGTGATAGTGCAGGGAGTAGGAACTCAGGTGGACTTGCTGAATTAAGGAGACAGATATGAGGGTCTGGGGAGACCTAGGCAGCCAGAGTTTGCTGGACAGGGTACTAGAGAAAAGGGAACTGTACAGAGAGAACACTCAGAGATCTGCAGAGCATTTCTCTTGATTACTGATTAGAGTTCTGATCATCATGTGTATGAGAAATGAACCAATGGTGGGGAAAGAACCACTTCAAAAGATTAGAGGGGACAATACTCAGATCTCACACAGGACCAGACATAGTAACTTACAGTAATTTTTCTCTAAATTATGTAATTGGGACAACACATAATTGATTAATGGAGCATCAATTAGAGCACTGGGTAGACTACTCAGAAAAGTCTTGCCCCAAGAGTAGGAAATAATTACCATAGACAAAAATCTGTTCTCATCCTAGTTAACAAATATTAAAAGCAAGACCCAAAAGGGAAAAAATATGATCCTAAGCAACTTAACTGAATTCTAGAACAAGGAATAAGAATATTTACAAGAAGGAAAAGAATCCCAGCACACAACAATATAAAATTTACAATACTTGGTGTTTAGTCAAAGAGTACCAGTTCTATACAAGGAACCAGAAAAATACAACCAATAATGAGAATAAAAATCATTCAATTAGAACTAAACCAGAGCTGCCAAAAGGGTTAACAAAAGCAGTTAATAAGATTAAAATAGTTGTTATAAATGTATTTCACATTTTCAAATCATTAAGTAGAAACATGAAAGATGTAAAAAAAAAAAAACCCAGATAAAACTCCTAGAATTAAAAACTACAGTGTCTGAGATGCAAAATACAGTTTTTGCATAGCATATCTCTTCCTAGTATATCAGACATTGTAGAAGAAAAGAAAGTGAACTTGAAGACATAACAGGTAAAATGGTACAGGCTTTCAACTATAAGATGAATAAAGCCTGAATATCTAAAGTAACACATGGTACTACAGTTGATGACACTTTATTGCATCATTGAAATTTGCTAAGAGAATACAACTTAAATGTTCTCACAAAAAAGAAATAAAAGATGTGCGAAATGTGTGACATGATGAATGTGTGTATTAATTGACTAGATAGGGAGAATCCTTTCACAACATATACGTATATCAAAACACCACAATGTACACTTTAAATATCTTACAATTTTATTTGTCAATTATATCTGAATAAATATGAAATTTATAAAATAATAATCTGAATAACTCTGTATCTGTTAAAATCATTGAATTTGTAATTAAAGACCTTCTAACATAGAATATTCTAGCCCCAGATAGTTTCACTGGTGATTCTACCAAACATATAAGGAAGAAATCATACAAATTCTAAGCAAGCTCTTCCAGAGAATTGAAGAATACAGAAGACTTCCCAATACATTCCATGAGGTCAGCACTATCCTAATACCATAGCCAGGCAAAAACACTATACTGAAAGTGATCATCTCAATAGATGCTGAAAGACCATTTGATAAATCTCCAACATCACTTCCTAATGAAAACTCTCAGCAAACAGGAACGAAAGGAAATTTCCTCAGCCCAATCAAAAGCATCTTTGAAAAACCTACAGCTAACTTAATAGTGAAAGACTGAATGCTTTCCTTTTAATATGAGGAATAAGAGAAGGATATCTGCGCTTACCTCTTCTATTCAACATTATAGTGAAGCTTCTAGCCAGTGCAATCAGAAAAAAAAAAGAAAGAAGGAAGGAAGGAATAAAGGAAAAAAGCAAGCAAGCAAGAAACAAAGAAAAAAAGAAAGGAAGGAAGAAAGAAAGAAGGAAGGGAAAGAAGGAAGGAAGGTATTATTGTTGAAAATAAAGAAGTGAACCTGTCTTTACTTGAGGATGACATAACTGTCTATGAATCCCAATCAAATCTGCATAAAAAGCCAACAGAAATAATAACAACTTAGTGTTGTTATTACATCAATATAAAAAACACTTGCATTTCTTTATACTGATGTTGAACAATAAAAATTGAAATAAAATATTATTTATAATAGCATTACAAATTGAAGGCTAAATAATGTTGTGAGTTTTCCCCAAGAAGACTTATAAATTCAACACAATCAAAATCAAATTCCCAGAGAGCTTTGTTTTTTTTTGTCTGTTTGTTTGTTTTTGGTAAAAAGGAACAAGCTGATTCCAAATTCATATGGAAATTCAAAGAATCTATAATAGCCAGGGAAATTTAAAAAGAACAAAGTTGGAGGAATAACACTACTTAATTTCAAAACTTACTGTACAGCTAAATTTATCAGTACAGTGTGGCATGGGAGTAACAGTAGACAGATCAATGGAATAGCAATAAATCACCGAATAAATGAAAAATTGATTTTTAAGAACAGTGCAGGTAAATCAATTAAGAAAATAGAGTCTCTTTGACAAATGACACGAACACACTTAGATATCCATAAGAAAAACAATATCTTCAGTCTTTACCTCACATGATACACGAAAAATACCTCAAAATGGGTCACAGATTTCAATGTAAAATCTAAAACTATAAAATTTCTAGAGGAAAAAAATCTTAGTGGTCATAGATTCAGCAAAGATTTCCTAGATATAAAAACAAAGCATAATCCATTATAGAAAAAAAACGTTAATTTGGACTTCATCAAATCTAAAACTTGTGCTCTTTGAAAGACACCAACAGAAGAAAATATTTATGAAGTATACATAGGGGAAAAAAAGAACTTGTATGCAGAATATGTTAAGAACTCTCAAAACTTAATAATAAAACAAACAACCCATTTAAAGAATGGGCAAAAGCTTTGAGCAGGTACTTCACCAAAGAGATATACAGATGGCATATGAGCATAGGTAAGATACTCAGTATCATCAGTCATAGGAAAATGCAAATTCACATGATAATGAGATATGTTTACACTCCTAGCAAGGTGACTAAAATTAAAATTCTGATCATACCAAGTGTTGGTGAGGAGGTAGAACAGCTAGAATTCTCATATGCTGCTAGAAAAACTTGGAAAACAGTTTAGCTGTTTTTTTTAAAAGGTTGAACATATACCTACCACACGATCCATCCATCCCACTCCTAGAGATTTACCCAAGAGAAAGAAAACATATGGGCATACAAAGGCTGGTACACAAATATTCATATCAGCATTATTCCTAATAGCCCCAAATTGGAACAACCCAAATATTTAACAAGAAATGAATCGATAAAATGTTGTATATCTATACAGTGGAATACTACTCAGTATTAAAAAGGAATGAGCTACAGATACACACAATAAGGAATCTCAAAATAATCATGCAGAATATAAGAAGCCAGATAAAAGAGTACAGACTTCATAATCCCATTTATTTAACATTATAAAAGAAATGAACTAATATAGTTTATATAGAAAACAGACCCGTGGTTGCTTGGGGAAGGTGGTGGGGAGGCCAGGAGTGAGAGATTACAAAGAGATACGAAATATCTTTTGAGGGTGCTAGGTGTATAGGTTCACTATTTTGATTGAAATTATTTCATGCGTATTTACATATATCAAAACTTATATTAAACACTTTTAAAATGTTCAGTTTATTGTATGTCAATATGCTTTAATGTAAAAATATAAAACAAAAAGAATTATCGTTTAGGATTTTTTCCTTATTCAAACTATATTACAGATTCATCAAATTCCCTGCTTCCCTTTGTTCACTCAAGCGTTTGCATGAGGGCTAAAGATCGCTTTGGTCTGCAGCAACAACTAGTGTCCCTCTACTTCCCAATGCTAAAAATTCACCTTTTAAAAAACAGTGTGAACATAAACAGATTATATGTTAAATGCATATTTGCTGATATTTTCTTCAGCATTGACATTCAAAGCGTTATTTTCCCTCAAAGATTAGTGAGGCATTGCCTTCAGTAATCACTTTTATTTAATGAATATTTACAAAATTATAAGTTGATCACATGCTTATGACTAAGAAAAATTCAAATTATACCCAAGAGTGCAGAATGCAAAATGAACGCCCTCTTGCTCACCTCCTAACAATGAGGCTGAGGGTGACAAAGATGATGAACTGCCATTTCCAGTTCTTACTGACAATTGCATTCACTTATGTTCTTTTGTGAACAGGAAAGTACTTAGATGGAAATTATGCAGTGATTCATGGTCCTGGGGGAGACTGCTGGTATTTGATGAGACCCCCTCAACTTCCTCAGGAAATCAGTGTCCTGTCAGGCTGTAGCTATTATCATTACAAAGCTGGGCTACTTTAAACCACCTTGCCTTTCAGGAAGTAAATGCTTGTGTTTTTTTTAAATAAAGGGTGTTCTTCTAAAGGGATTCTTTGGCCATTTGCTTGATCAGAAGAACATAATTTTTTTCCAGGAAAAAGAAGAAAAAGAGAAAGAATAAAGAAAGAGAGAAAGAGAAAGAAGAAAGAAAGAAAGAAAGAAAGAAAGAAAGAAAGAAAGAAAGAAAGAAAGAAAGAAAGAAAGAAAGAAAGAAAGGAAGGAAGGAAGAAAGGAAGAAAGAGGGAAGAAAGAAGGAAGAAAGAAGGAAGGAAGGGAGGAAGACTAGTTTTACATACTAGAGCAATTTGCTTTAATCATTGCCTTTATCCCAGCCATGTTTGGTGATGGGATGGTACTGACTGGGAAATCTTTATCTACACAGATAATGACTATAAAGAGAGCCTTAGAGGTGGTGTCAGGGAATCAAGAGTTTCTGACCTTAGTAGCCCTCCATGAAAAGTGTTGAACTCTATCCAATACCTCCTGAAAGTGGATGTCTGTGGTAGACTCTCAGCCTCAGGTGCACCAGAGAGAGGTGCCCATACCTAGAAAAGACTATGCAAAGGTAGGCAGGGTCTCTACTCCTAGGCTGGGCAGGCTACAGAAATGGATATGCAAATAAAGGAAAGACAGCTTTACAGAAACCATCTTGATTTTTCCCCTACCTCTGGAGGCCTATTATCCTAAAGTAAATGGAGGCTTAATTTCCAACATTCTCAGAAAAGAACTGAACAACTTCTGCTAGATTAGGAAGATAACAGTATTTACTGAGTTCCCATTATCTACTTCCCCTAATTCCAGCACAATTAGGAAGTTTGTATTTGTAAACATTATATCTCAGGATCCCATTAACCTGAGAAAAAGAAAGTGGGATCAAGACAAAAATGGTCAAATAGCACATCTGCCTCAGCCCTCATTGCCTCTTGTAGGATGGCAATACCACCTCTTTTAAACATGACTTGGCAAGTATTCTGGGAGCTTTCTAGTATATCTCACATATACTCACAAATGCAATCCTCTCACCTGACAGTTTCTTACTCTTTGCTCAGTCTCCCTTTCAACCATGACTGTTATTAGAGCTGGCAACAGTCACAAAACACACCTAAACAACCTCTGTTCTGCCAATAGCATTGGGAATGTTGGGCACAGCAAGTATATTTATGTAAAAATTCTTCTTTACGTGAAGTTGATTCATGAATGTGTAAGTCAGCCTATATCTATAGCTTTGAACGCCTATGGCGATCAGGAATTAAAACTCCAGAGGCAATGACTTAAGCACTGCAAATAGTGTTATCAAACTCTGTACCAGATGGTTTATTGGCAAAATAGATATTAGGAAAAAAATTTCTTTGCATAAATGCTAGCCCAATGCTGCTACATTTGGTCACAGACTTGGAAGGTTTTTGTTTGGTTCTATTTATTTTTTGTGGTGTTATGTTTTAGATTTGCTTTTTTAGTGCAGTCCTCTCTCCATAGGCTTCCAATATAAGAACTTAGTCCTAAATTGAAAGAGCAGAATGACTGGCCCCATGTGGTACTCAAACACTCTCTCAGCCTCTGGCCCTGATTTTTTGGATTTAAAGTCTTTTGTATATCTCTATGCTTTCTCACCTTATTTTCTAGGAGAATCCTTGTTCTCTTAACCAATTAGACCCCTGTTAGGCCTATTCTATAATGCCTGCACATATTCCCCCCACATACCAAAGAGGAAGATCCCTACCTTGTTATCCTATTTCTATAGAGAGAAAAATAAAACTTCTATTTATCCAGGGTATAACTGACTAGGAGTTCAAACAGACAGAATGTTTGTAGAAAAAAGAAGGACTCTTGAGAGTAAAATACCTTCAAGGAAATATTAAATTATATTTACCAGAGCTTTACCAGTGAGATTTATTTTTGTAAACTGCCCTGATTCCCCTTTCATGGAGTTCTGTGTGGAGATACTTAAAATCATAGGTTAAACGTGGTAGATCTTTCTTTAGCATCCATTTTACCATGCGATTTTTGGCAGGATGAAGGGAAGGTTTTCGTTTCATTTTGTTTTGTTTTTAATAAATATAACCATGAGTATACTATGGAATAAAATGCATAATTTGCTTGCTTGGGTTTCTAACAGAAGTCTCTGAAGAAACTTTGCATGGGTGGTCAGCCACTAGTGTAAGCCCCCAGACCTCTCTGGAAAATTTAGGTAAGCATGAAAAAGTCATATTTGGGACCCTGAATAAACATGAAATCATTTTACCCAAATATGAATTTTCTATATTTTAATTTTTAAAAAGTAATCCTTGGGATATGAGGCAGAGTAGGAGCAGGGGAAGGGAAGACCACTGGTTTCAAAGAATAAAGAGGCTGCAAAAAACAATATTGTAATAAATGTAGTTTGGACATCTAGTGAAACCTGAGTTTAACTTCATTGTGATTACATGGTATACATTGTAGCTATGTGTGTTTTACAATTGCCGAGATTTTATTTGACATGTGGAAAATAAAACACCAAAAATTAATTTTAAAATACATTTATAATATTTATGATAATACTTCTATGGCTTATATATCAGCTGAAATACATCATATATAAATATATAAAAGGTAAATTTCCCCTTTTACAGATATGAAAATTTGATTCATCGTTTTAATTCTTTAATTCCCTGTGTCAGATATTTCCTTTATCTCCAACTGCTGTATTTAATCGAGAGTAGATTTAATATTTAAGTGGAAAAAATGGGCTATGATATAGAAACAAGCTTTGATCTAATATGCCAACTATTTTGCTTTCCTTAGCTTTAACTTGTAATTCTGAGAGATAATAATATTTTTCAATTCAATTGCCCTCAACAACTGAGGTATCAACTGGTCCAAGTTTGAATTACAAATAAATCTACATAAATGCTTCCATATTCTTTATTGATTCTTTTCACAAACTTCTAATTATGCTTTCAGGTACTAAATGGTCAAATCCAACTGCATCCATTGCAAAGTCAGTTTTATCTAAACCACTGGAGTAAAGAAGTCCTATCTAGGAGAAAATAGTCAACGTTTTCCTAAAATAACTGCTAACAAGCTCCTAGACAAATGGTGACCTATGTAAACCCAATGAAAGCAATTTTGTAAAATGAAACAGTGCCTTGTGCTGCCAAAGGATTCCTTCTCTTTGTTAGAGACGCTTAAAGTCTTAAAGCTGGGCTGCTCCTGGATAGCTATAGCCAAACATGAATCATCTTAGTGGGCAGTTTCCAAACCATTAAAATTTCTAAACGAATTGGCATGAACAAGTGTCCATATACTACATAAATACTAAATGCATTTTTAGAAGGGTTGAGAAGATCAAAATTCACTCAGAATCAGTCGGTCAGGAGAATCCAGGACCCTCACAAAATTGCAGTGTAGGGATTAAGAATGTGGATTTAGGGTCAGAAAGCCTGGACTCGAGTCCTGATCCTTCATCCTTCTAACTCGGGGCCCTTGGCAATTGCTTACTTGTAGCATCGGAATAGTCATCGTTAGCTCCAAGATTCCTTGGAAGAATAAATGTGATAATGCATGTGCAAGGGGCTTAGAGCGCTTAGCTCTCACAAATTTCGGAGACACTGGGAGCTAGCTGACATTTCTGCAAGGGCTTGTCTCAGTTCTTTGGGCAACTGGGAACTTCAGCTCTACAAACTCTGACCATTTAATAAATAAAACTTCACTTAGAGTAACTGTCTAACTTTCCTAAGCGCGAATATCTAATGAGTACTTACTATGTGCCAGGCTCTACTGCGAATGTTTTAATTGCATTAACTCATTTAATATTCACATTAACCATATAAGGAAGGAACTAATATGTTATTTTACAGAGAAAAATAACACAGGCATAGAATTGCCTTGTATTGCAAAATTAGTGGGAGATCTAAGAGCTACAAAAGATGGGATTGGAATGTAGATAATCTAACACAGGAGCACATGTTCTACAGCCTCTCCTACTGAGATATAATGTCCTTAAGGGAAAGATAATTATGAATGTTTCTTTGAAGCCCTCTAAGCACTCAACATGGTGCCCTGGCATAGCACACATACTGGTCTTCAAGAAGCTCTCCATTTATTAGAGGAGATTGAATATGCAAAGATAATAAAACATAACACCATTTATAAAGTCCCCATGTTGTTCCAGATATTAGGTTCAGCGCATTACTGACCTTGTTTAATCCTCAAACTGACTTTACACCATAGCTGTGCCTACCCACATAGAAAACTCAGCGTTTCCAGTTGAAGACACAGACCCCCCTGTAGTGAGTTAGAGCAAAAACAGAATCCATTAAAACATAGTCATTAGCTGTAAGAATTTCTGAGACAGTGGAAACATCACTCTGAAGTGATTCTTGGTCAGATTCAATGCTCAACCACACCTCTGGGACTGCTGCTGGGAGCAGCATGGCAGCTTGTACAGCTAACGCTGGGCATCTAAATACCCACCTCTTCTCCTCTTGGAACCTAAGTGACACTACCACCACCCTTTACAGAACTGCAGTCTTAGCAGCACCTGTTTCCTCACATTCAAGTCAAAGTCTTGCGACGGTACATGACTGATGGCTAGAGGATTAGGTCAGACGTCTGAATCGTGGTTGCAAGGGAAGCTGCAAAGTAAGTTTGTGGTGTAAATTTGGAGAGTAATACTCATAAGATGGGGGTTCTGCAATTACAGGAAAGGTTTTTTTTTTTTTAATTTTTATTTATTTATATTTATTTTTGGCTGTGTTGGGTCTTCGTTTCTATGCGAGGGCTTTCTCTAGTTGCGGCAAGCGGGGGCCACTCTTCATCGCGGTGCGCGGGCCTCTCACTACCGCGGCCTCTCTTGTTGCGGAGCACAGGCTCCAGACGCGCAGGCTCAGTAGTTGTGGCTCACGGGCCTAGTTGCTCCGCGGCATGTGGGATCTTCCCAGACCAGGGCTCGAACCCGTGTCCCCTGCATTGGCAGGCAGATTCTCAACCACTGCACCACCAGGGAAGCCCCAGGAAAGGTATTTTAAAAAGTGCTAGGCAAGGGGGGGAAAAAAAAAAAAAAAAAAAAAAACACTTGGAAAATATCCACTACACCTGCATTTTACGGATGATGAGGAGACTGAGGCTGAGGTCAGATCATGTATTCCACATCACACATGTAGCAGGCAGCACACTGAACATACAGGCATAGATCTGCCTGGCTCCGGGTGTTGTTCCGCTGAGCCAGACTGTCTCCCACACAAAAAAAGAATAGGACAGTACCTCTGAGAGGTCCAAACAGTCAGCAGGATGGGAGGTCAGAGAAAGAAGGCTCTCTCCTGGCTGGGGTGATCCCAAAAGATTCCTGGGAAGTAACATCATTTGGACAGCTTTCTAGACGTCTAATTACAAGACAGTAAGAAAGCAATTTTAGGAATGATTTAGTTACATTTTTCCATGGAGGAGGAAACCGAGACTCAGAGAAAAAAATTTTGTCCACTGTCATAACTTCTTACTGAAAGTAACTTAAAACCCAAGCCTGTGGCAGTAGGTCCAGTACCGTCTGCAGAGAGCTGCTGACCTCAACTGGGTGAGTTCACCTCCTAAATCACATCTCCAGCAGAATTGTTGAATAAACTTTCTTTGAACTGATAAGACGAGCAGGAGAAAAGAGAAAGTCACAACGCTGTAATCTGAGCAAAAAGAAAAGCTTCTGTTTTGTATGTGGCTCCTCATAGAATACTTCTTGCCCAACTGTGCACAAGGAGGTAGAAGGTTCTTGCTTATGACAGAGAGCTGTCCTTGTGTCTGCACACTCCACTTCTTTCCTGCTAATGCCAAGTATAGAAGGCAGGGAAAGAAAAGGTCACCTGCCTTCTACTTCATGGGCCACTGATGTCTTTAAGTGCTCACATGGCCTCTCCCAGAAAATGTCAAATTGTACCCTTATAATTCTTAGTTGGCGTTTTTGCTGAATGGCTCTGTTGTCCAGTCAATGGCCCACTCAATTTTTGCCTCTCATTTTAACACCCACACACAGTCAACAAAATTGGGAACAAAATAGTGGAAAGGTTGACCACTCTGTTTTCTAGACAGGGTGACTATACAGGTGTGTCTTCTCTGGGCTTAGGCATGATGAAGTTTCGAGAAGTTTGTTCTTTTAGAAAAAACAAGGGCTTGGAGGTTAGGCAGTACTGTGGTTGGATCAGAGCTCTACCCCTGCTGGTATGTGTCCTTGAACAAAAGACTCAAAGTCTCTGAGACTTAATTTGTTTCTCTGCAAAGTTAGAATAATGATAAATTTGTAGGGTATTAGAAATAAGGTAGGTACTTGACATTTATTAGGGACTTGTTATGCAAGAGAAATGATCAGTTTTACCTTTTATTTCATTTACTCCTTTAACCAAAGCTGGTCTCCTCTAAGAAGCTCTCATTGGCTCTCTGGTATTTGGTATTTGTATGACATTAAGTTATATGTATAAAATGCATTAGTAATATTAACCCATGTAATTTTCAAAAACTTTCCTAAGATATAATTTTGTTACCTCCTCTTTACAGAGAAGGGCAATGAACATCGCCTCAGCTATACTAAACTTTAGACTTAAGTTTACACTAACTTTAAACTTAAGTTTCTTCCTGACTACAGGCTCCTGACCTCCCTTTTCTTGGAGCATGTACTTTATGAAACTTAAGATTGTAGATTTTTTCTCTGACTCTTTGAGATGTAAATCTTCTACAACCCAGAAATGTCTTTCTCAAGGACCTGATTACATTTTCTTTGAAATGTAATCACCAGCAAAGGTAGGGCTTCTATTTCCAATCTCTGTGGGAGAATAGGAGCCCGACTTCCATAAGCAACAATTACCAAACACAGATGGCCTAATAACATCGACCAATCACTCCCTCTAATATTCTCCAGGACTTTTCCATTAGCTTATCCCAATATTTAAAAATCCTTCCACGTTTTATCTCAGAGGACTTGAGTTTAATCTCTCTCCTTTATTGCAGTAGTCTTGACCCTTGTTGCAATACTCTTGAATATAACTTTCCTTGACTGTTTAATTTGTCCGGTGAAATTTTTCTTTTACACTGGCCCCAAGTTACCCAATTAGACAAGGCAAAGTTAGGATTTGTGTCAGATCATTTGTGCTCCTTTCATACGGACTTGAGAGAGGATTTAAGTCCAAGATGGTAGCCTGAATTCTTATCCTAAGAAGGGCATTATCCTGCAAACATAATGTAACTCAGATGGCCTTGAATTTTGCTCTTCTGAAAAATGAGAAAGTTGGACTACATTCCTGGCTTCATAGTTGAATCTGACAGATCTCTCACAAGCCTCCACGGGCAAGAGAAAAGGGGCCCATGAGGAGCCTACGCAGGAGTTCCAAGATCATCTACATTTAACAAATAAATAAAGTGGGCTCTGTTCTGACTTCATTATAGGTACTGCTACAGCTAAAAACGTGAAATTACTGCATTCTGACATTTTTTTTTTAGAGAGAAGTAGCTTGGTTTTGCTCAAGCAGAGTTTTATTTATTTATTTATCTATTTATTTATTTTTGGCTGTGCTGGGTCTTCGTTTCTGTGCGAGGGCTTTCTCTAGTTGTGGCAAGTGGGGGCCACTCTTCATCGCGGTGCGCGGGCCTCTCATTATCGCGGCCTCCCCTGTTGCGGAGCACAGGCTCCAGACGCGCAGGCTCAGTAGTTGTGTTTCACGGGCCCAGTTGCTCCGCGGCATGTGGGATCCTCCCAGACCAGGGCTCGAACCCGTGTCCCCTGCATTGGCAGGCAGATTCTCAACCACTGCGCCACCAGGGAAGCCCCTGCATTCTGACATTTTTAAGGCCTGTTTTAGTTCTAATATTCTGAGGCTCTTTCCAAACCTCAAACCCCCTCCTAGGATATTAAAACAAATCCAGCACTTCTCTCCTTCTCTCGGGGGGCTGCTTTCAAAACTTCAGCTCTCTCATATATTAATCTGATAAACAGGCATCCAATGGGTAGATACCCCTAAGATAATACATATTTACATTTTAACAGGCTCTACTTTGGAGATAATTTCCAATCCATAAAAGAAAATCACTTCGGTGGTGGTAATTCCAGATCCCTGGACTAGGATGACTAGTGCAATTAACTTATTTATTCACGTTATTGAGTGCCTACTGTATGCAGACATTGTATAAGTGTTTGAGGGTAGAGTAAAAATAAAGTGGCCCTTGACCTCATGAGAATGCAATCGAGTAGAAGATATTTGCCATGCCTCAGCATTCTTAGAATTCTAAGTTTAAAAAAGTGGAATGGCTCGTTGGGTTCTTTGGAGTTCTAGTTCAATAAGAATGCTTTAAGCATAAAGTATGTGCATGATGTCTTATCAGATCATACATTATGGGTAGCAGGTGATTATGAGATTCCCAAGGTTAGGGAAGCTTATGCTCATCTTTATACCTCTTCTCTCTGACCCTCCACCTTGCATGCAACTTGTACATATTAGGGGTTAAAACATGGCTATCAAATGTATGAGTGAATATTTTAAAACTACTTCCTGCATTAACATTATAGTACATCCAAAATGCAAACTTTAAACAAAGTTTCCAATAATTTTGCCACATTTCATAAGCTATTACACTTTTCCAAATTAAATTCAGCATTCAACTGTTAACCTTAGCTTGAATAGGACCTATCTATTAGCATGACCCAGGCAGGTTTATCAAAAACATTTTTTCACTATTAAAGCCTCAACCTAGTTCAGCTACAAATCCCTGTGGACTGACTTAGCATAAGACATTATCATTTCCGTCTTCATTACAACATATTTTAATTATCTGCCTTAGAAATAAGGTCCTACCTCTTAATGAAAGTGGTTAGTCTGGGGGCTCCAAAGGGGATAAGGCAGTTTCAAGACTTACTTTTGATTATATATGCAATTATAAGTTAGAAAATATGCTTGAAGGCCAGTGTAAGTTTTCACCTTTTTCTCTAGTTGAAAAACATAAATATGATAGAATGAAGATTTTATTGTTTCAGTTTCACTTCTTGTCCAGAGCAGTGTTTTTCAAATTTGATGATGGTACCTCCCAGGTGTCACCTAGTGTCATCTGGTATCAGTTCCATTATTGTTATATGAGGAGTTCATATGAGGGCAGTGGATTCTTGATCTAGGTTTATTTCCAGATGTAGTAACCATATGTCTATAATAGTTACTCAAGTTCCATGAGGTTAATTTCTTCATCTGTAGTCCTATTTTGAGGGGTTGGTGAGGAAATTAAATAACAATACAATTAAAGTCCAAGACCCATTCCTGGAACATGATTGGTATTCAGAAAGTGTCAGTATTTGTACTACTTTGCTTACTTCCCCTTCCAAACGTGGATTATTCTAAAATTTTGTCTCCTCAAGTCTTCAACTGCATTCCCGACTTCTCATTCTCATAAGATGAGCATATTTCCTGTGTCACTGAAAAGAGGGATTATCAGGACTCCCTCTGCTTTTCCCTCTTCCAACACCCAACATCTATATTTTCCACCATCTTTCCTTCTTCCTTTCTGTCTTAGAGGAAGTAGATCCTGGATCCTTTTAAAGACACATTTCTCAGGTCATGGTTTAGCCATTTCATTTGATCTTCCACCAGACCTTGCTCCGTTATTTACTCTCTGTTCTTTTAGTGAAACTTCTAACTTTCTGCTCCCTCCAGTTTATTTGCCTCAACCCTGAAAGTAGTTTTAGCTATAGTCAATCCACAAATCATACTTCCATTAAATCTACCCTAAGGAAATAATAGAGATGTGTCTAAATATTTTTGCTTGAGGATAGCCATTGTGGAAATATAGTAGCAAATATTGGAAAATGCCCAAATGGCCAAGAATATAGGTTGGTTAAATAAATTAGGAGATGGTGAAATAGAGGAGGGGGACGAGAATGATGGAATGTTTTAGATAGATAACAAATGACATGGGAACCTGCTTAGTCATGAGTAAATATCTCAAATTTGTTTTAAGAATCATATAAATTAGTACGTGGGTGTGTGGGCATGTGGGTGCATACCATGGGAAAAGAGTAGAATGTCATTTCTGGCTTGAGAGACCAGGGGGGTTTTAATTTTCTGTGAGTTTCTCTGAATTTTCTAAATTTCTTATAGCAAATTTCTGCTGCTTGTATAATGGGTGAGGAAACAATGGCATTTATAAATGCTTTTATTGTACCATGTCCTCTTCTAAATGACATCTCATTTTTTTCTTTTAACTACCCATCTCCTTAAAGTACAGTCTACATCATCTACCTCCACTTCTTTCAGCTCATTTAGTATTCACCCCAATGCCAATTCATGGAGCCTCCACTATGGGTCACGCACTGTGCAAAGTACAGAGCAGGTCACTGAGGTGATAATGACGGTGGCGGCTGGGATACTATTCAGACAGTAAATAGTTTTTTTCCATCAAGGACTTGTAACAGTCTGCTAAGAAACCAAGTACTCTTTCCACTGCATCTAATTACTCAAGCAGGAAGTCCACAAAGAACACAAATACACTGACATGTTTATGATGACAATATTTTTAATAAGTGCCTAAAAACACAATTTCCCAAACTCTCATAATCCTGACTTCTGTATCCTTCCAGAATCCATAAACAAATACCTAAAATGCTCTTAAGGTAATTCCAGATTAATTATGTGAATAAGACTTCCAGTTCCAGAGTTTATGACTAGAATTCCACTAACTTTTTTTTATTTATAGTGCTTAAAAATAAGAACGTACGACTGATATTGCAACTGTATGCTTAGAGTTCTACGTTAGAAATAGTAAAATATAATTTTTCTAATGTTGGCAAGTTGCAATGGTTTCTCTCCTCCAAGTGCTCCCCCCACACTTTCCCACTCTGAATACTTCCAGGCAAATACATAAAAGAATGACTATATTATGTCTTCACAAATATCCCCTATCAATTAAAAATGCGAATATCTATCTATCCATCTATAGTATCTTTATGTAGTGAATACAACGCTGACCACAAAGTGATGATAGTAACATCCTAATCTCCTGCTTACAGGGATATATTTAAAGGCTTATACTGGAAGAAAAGGATCTGTTTTAAGTTTGAACTCCAGGTAGAGTGACTTCTTCCACTTAGAGGCAATCCCTTTGCTAATTTTAGTATATACTAGGTTTCAAACACTGAGGTTATAACTTGAAACAATGTGATGTAACATTTACATAGCAATTATAGTATATTCTTGTACAATGGAGGCACCTGGGATGGTCACTCAACATGCCTTGGGGGTTAGGAATATATTTCTGAAAAAACTGACCTAAGGACATCTAAGCTGAGACCTACAGAGTTAGCCAGTCTAAGAGGGGATCAGGAGAGATTGACAAGTTTTGTCAATTAATATCATTTGATTAAATGTCCTTGATTTGTCTTGCTCCACACTTGGAAATAGGAGAGGTAAAAATCAGCCATTCCCTAGATATTAAAACTGATTATCAATAATATTTCAGGTCACATGTTACCTCATCTGGTTTGATTATCACCAAAGTTCCCTAGTGGGAGAGAGCATTACTTAGACTGCACTCTGCCTCTCAAGATCTTTGAATTCTCATTTATCTGTTCATCCACCTACCCATCCATCTATCCATTCATCCATTCACCCACCCACCCATCCAAACTAATCATATGTACCTTGTAAATTGCAAGGTGTCACGCTTGATGCTGTGGTAATAAAAAGCTGTAAAGCTTTTCTGTTTAGGGAGTTTTTGATCTAATTCATAAGCCTAAGACATAGGTACAGGCAGAATACTGAGGACGCTCAGACTCCATGTATTTGGAGAAGCATGTGCTGTGCCTCCTTTTTGACAGCTAGGCAGCTTTTCTTCTGCCCTCGCAGCACTCATTACATACATTACTATAGACACCATAATTCTTTTCTTTAGGCCTTTAGCATTCATTGTGGGAACATTATTCATTAGATAGTAAACCCTTGAAACTTAAAACAAACATAGAAGAGATTAATGACTAACATTGGTACAATAGTGTCCTTGGGTCAAACATTTGCTTTACCAAATGCCAAACAGTCTCCACTTTCTAGCAATAAAACATGATTTCATTTGCTTTCAGCACTTTAGAATGCCTCTTCTGTAGCTCTTAGTCAGAGGAGATAAAATTATGGCTATACCTTCACTGATATTGGATGCTGTAAGTGGACATTTAGACCAATTAGAAAGAAGAATGTCTGGAAAAGAATACTCAAGAGAAAGAAAGCTGTTGGTCTTTCAATGAGAAAATAAGTCGAGGACATTTGGGATATTAGAGGCAGGTCACCTATGTACGTGGTGAAATATCCTGAGCAATGTGGTAGAAGCTATGAATAGGGAAAACATTTTCAGCAGAAACAATCTGGATAACAAAAGGGTTTGTATCATTTCCTTGCTCAAAGCCAGCCAGTGGCTTCTCATTGCCATTAGAATGAGTCTCTTCAGAGGGCCTGGCAGAGTCTTTGCAGTAACAGAGAACACATTTTCTTACTTTTTGCCTTCATATTTAAGGCTTTGCAGGATCAGGACCCCGCTATCTCTTCAGCGTCATCCCCTCCACATCTTGTTCTCTACACTCCGACTGCAAGAGCCATCCTTCTCCTCCCTGAACCTTCTCAAACATTCTTCTTGCCTTTGAACTTGCTGTTCCTTCTGCCTGGGAGCCTCTTCCCCCTTGATCTTTGCAGAATGGATTCTCTTTTATTATTCAGATCTCAGCTCTAACATCATCTCCTCAGAAATATCTCTGGCCATCCAGTCTACAGGAGCTCCTCTATCATCCTCCCTTCTCTCCTCCCAGACCACTACACCCAATCTATCCCTACTGTTATATTTGATTTTCCTTATGGCTCATTTTGCTATTGTAAATTATTTTATAGTAATAGTAAATTGTAATTATTTGTTTTTGTAAATTATTGTAAATCTGTTTATTAGTAGGCTTGTCTATTGTTTGTTTTCTTGTTTACTGAGAGGCGGTAGAGAGCAGTGGTTAAGAACAGACTCTGGAGTTGGCTTGGGTTTTGAATGTCATCCCTACCACTTATTGTTTGGATGACCATGGGCAAGTTACTTAATTTCCCTGTGCTTCAATTCCTTCATTAATAAAGTTGGGATAAAAATAGTACCTACCTCATAGGGCTGTTGTGATAATTAAATGAATCAATCAAAATAAACCACTTGGAACAGAGCCTGGCATAGAGCAGCACTAAGTAAATTAATAGGAGTATAGTAGTAGTAGTAGTAGTTGTCTCCTTCCATTAGAACAATAAGAGTCAAAATTTAGCTCTCTCTAGTTCAACGTTAAATCCCTAGAATCTAGCATAGCATTTGGCAATAGTGGATACTCAATCAATATTAGTTGAATAAATGTTTTATAGGAGAGTGCCTTGAGGAAGATAAGAAATTTTCAGGGGACTGGATCTACAAAACCAATTTAAATCAGTAATGAAAAGAAAGTCATTGTTACATAATGATGGGGGAGAAACTGCAAAGTGTTGCTAGCACAGTTAGCTGTAACCTGATATTAATGAGGCCAAGGTGATAAGTTTGACACCTTTGTATATTCTACTTTGGCTGGTTCTTTGCAGTGATCATTCACTTGGCATTTCCTACTGCTAGTCAGCTGTCTTTTGCATCAATGCTTGGAATCAGGGAGAAAGGGAATGAAGAAATAAACATCTATCAATTATAGCTGAGGAAAATTCACCAGAAAATACGCTCCTTATAAATGGTGGGGTGATTCTTGGCGCTGGCAACATGACAAGAGATTTCAGCGCTAAGCTCTCCACTGAGTTAAAACCACCTAGCACACATGACCCCACCAATAATGTTTCCAGGGCTTGACATCTCCTTCCTGAGACTGAAGTTGGAATTTGAGAAATTGAAAATGTTGTCTTCTCATTTCCTGAAATGTTTTTAGCTGCCACCAGGTGGTACTAGGTAAGCACATCCAAATAGGAAAATGCAATTTTATTATACACAAAATTGCCAAGAGTTGCAAAAAATTGTTTTCCTTTCGGATAATGTCTAGAAACATAAATCTTGTGTAACTCAGAGTACACATCACTCTTGATTTGGACTTCTAAAACAATGTTTGGTTTTCTCTAAAATTCAAATTGTACTCAGATTTCAGAGAGAACTTCAACTTCCTGTGACTCAGACTTTCATTTTAAGGAAACGTTTGTTTTTCTCAGTAAGTCACACAGATTTCTGGGCTCCAGGAAAAGTCTTTACATTTTCCCTTGGACATTTACCTGGCTTTTCTTCTTTTACTTTTCCTCCCTGATTCATAGCTTCATGCTTTTGCCTGCCTCAGTTTACTTATCAGTGAAAAGGGGATAGAAATACACAACTTACCAGTTTCTGCAAATGTGAAAGCTTGTCAAATCTTGAGTAAAAGGTAGGTAATCGTTATCACGAACACCCTCATGGACCTTCCCAACTAATCCTGAAGAGCAAAATACTTCCAGTTCATTTTCTTTTTCTGAGGGGAGTTGCTTTTTTCATTCATTTCCACAAATGGCAAATGGGGCCACACTAGCCATCTGCAACACCAGTAGACAGCAATGAGAAGCATCATCATAAAGAATAATTTCTACTGGCTCAACACAAACTCTTTGTCACTTTTCTTCATGTCTTCTTTAGTTCTGATCCTTTAACTACACTGCTAACTGTTCAAAGCTCAGGACATCTTTCAATGCAGGCTCAAAACACAGTTTTTCTCTGTTGTCTAGAATACTAAGAGATGCTTTCTCTTCTTGATTTCAAACAAAAATAGCCTAATTCTTTTTTCCAAATGAATAACTATCTACCTCTATTTGCTTTCCTGCTCACATATCCACTTTATCAAGTATAACCTTAATACCTTTTGAAAAATATTTATCCCCTCTTTCCTTTCTCTCTGCTATTCTCTTACTCTTGTAAGAATTTTCTGCTCCAAACTTTTATTATCCTAAACATGACAGCCACATTGTGATAAGGAGTCAGTGATTTTATGAGGGAAGTACATACCCAGTCCAACTCACACTGAAACAGACCTAGCAACATCTACAAATATTTCCCGCAAAGGCTCCTGCTGTGGTCACAGAACCACTGCAGTATATCAGCGGATTTTTAATGTCCATATACTCTGGGGAAGTGGGTAGCGGGCCCAAGGTAGAGGTAAGGAAGAGAGAAGGCAGATGAAATAAATTCTCCTGAAGAACACATATCACTTTATCAAGCATCTCGAAATGAAATTAGTTCAAAATTCCTAATCTTGTTTAAAAATTCACTTATTCAAGCAGGATTTAGATAATATTCAAACCAGCACCACGTTATGCACTTAGATGAAACATGCAATTTTCCTTCCTGCCTTTCTCAACCCATTTTTTTAAATAGCCCAACTCAGGTTTTGGAAAAAACAGCCACCAAGCATCGTATTTTATGGTAGCATGGGCTTTTAATTTTTTTTTTCTTGACTCCATATGTTTGGCTTAAGGCAACATGGGTATGTTCTCATTTCATTTTCTTCAGGGAAATATGGCAATAAGTAATTCATTCCTTTTGTTACACCTCTAAGGGATAGCTTAGCTGAAGCCAATAAATGTCAAAGTTATCATTTACATGGTCCATTTCTGACAATCCTCAACCATAGCATGATATTTATTTATTTTTCAAAGAGTGATTTTATATGTTTATTTATATAAACATTTCAGTTTCTCATTCCAAACTAAGCAAATATGAAATTCCAAGGAAGCTAACCATGTGTGACTACAGACAGTAGAATTCAAATGGACCTTCTAATGGCAGAAGTAATAAATATATAATAAGATCACTGTTATTTATTAAGGGCAAAGGAACATCCAAGAGACTGCTGCAAGTTGCAAAGGGCATAACCTCTAAGAGTAAGACCCGCTCATTCATCCTCACTGAGAAGATGTCTACCTATTTTATTGAAATGCATTTTTATTTTCTTTAAGTATGTGCACTTGTCCTCTGCTAGGGACAGAGGAAACTGAATGAGAAATGTAACAGGACTTTGATTACTCAAAAGAACAAAGGAGCACCATTTTTCAGGAGCACATTGCCTGCAGGTCAGTCTTTAACAGCAACCTGATGACTCTGGCATTTGGGCAGGTAGATCTCCCTTACTCTTTCTCTAGCATTTCCTTCTTCAACGAGTTTATAGCTCTGCCTGCAGATCATTCACTCTGTGCTTGATAATCCTGACAACATATTGCTCCTACTCTAATTGGCCTGGGACAAAATGACAGCATGCACAGAATAACCTCCCGGCTAGGGTGGAACGAGATAGGCTCTGTAGCCAACGGCCCCAGAAGTGAGACCTGACTCTGCACCATACTAGCCTTTGACTTTGAGAATTTCACTCAATTCTTCTGAGCCTCAGTGTTCTCATTTGTCAAATGGGTCTAACAGTATCAACAATAGTCATTGGCACCAATTCTGGTTCATCAGGTTGGTGTGACAGTAAAACGAGAAAACCTTTACAAATCATGTAGCACCGGGCACTTGGTCAGCAGCCAGGAAATACTACCTCTCTAGATGGAGGAAAGACTTGTCATATTTAACAGTTTTGTCAGCCGCTTAACTTCATGATGACTTTTGAGTGGTGACAACACTGTTCCAAAGAATTCCTGCTGCAACTGCCTTATAGACGCAGGTTTATAAAAGGGGACAGTTTTTTGTTGAAGAAAAAAATCAGAAGGGGAAAAGCAAATCTTCAAAGCAAAAACCTCTTGACTAACTTATCCTGCTTTTACTCACTTAAACTGCTAAATCCACAGCAGCAAGCCAGAGGTCCCAAACAAGCACTTGACTCAAATAAGACACTGAATCAAAGTATGGCTTCTTTTTTCCTCTCAATTGTCATGAAAATATGTTGAAGGTGAAAATAATAATAATATATTTAACATTTCTTATGTTATGGTTTCTAAAAGAATGACTATATAATCTATAGAGAACTGCTAAGAAATTCAATTCAGTCTTCAGCAAATTAAACACACATTATTGAGAGAATATTTTGAATTGATGATTTTTGAAATTAAGTTAAAAAAAGGTTCCTGACATCTGTAATGATCACCCCTTCATATGTATGTTAGGACTTCCTTCTGTCTCTTTTGAGTGCCATCCCCCTGCCCACAATATCAGCCTGGACTTTTCCTTCACAGCATTAATCATTGTGGTAATGGATTAATTACCAATTTATTTAAGATCTAACTCACTAACTAAAGAGGAATATCTCTAAAAGTAGGAGTCACACCTCTTCACTACTTCGTCCCTAGAATCTGGAAAGAAACTGAGCGCATAGTAGACCCTCAAGAAAAGTTTGGAGAGGCAGAACGGGCCATGCTGAGGAGACAGCTTTAGACTTAGAAAGACCTAGATTTGAATCTGGATAAAACCCTACACTCCGCATATTCGGGCAAAATTGTTAAGTTCCCTAATCAATTTCCTCTTCAATAAAATGAGGAGAAAACTATTTATGTTGTAGCACTATTGTAAAGAGTAAAGGAAAACATATATCAAACACATAGGATTGTACCTGATACACATCAAGTGTTTCATAAATAATTGCTGTCAGTATCATGATTATTAGATAGTGAATACATGTAAAATGAATTATTTAATGTAATGATGAGGACCAGGCTTTCAAAGGTATCACTCCCTCCCCACCATCCCACTTCACAACTCCATCCATATGCCTTTTTGAAATGTACATCCAGCTTCCTGGTCCCTTTTACACTTCAACAGAAGGCAGCTTACAGCACCAAATGTAATGTCAATGAAATATAATATTTGTTTGCTTAAGATTCCACCTATTATCAATTAATATTTTGAAGAACAAAATATATTATTGCTAGCAGCAGTTCATGTCCATTAGTAATATAAAAATGCTTTTCATAGTGTGTACAAAACCTACTTATGTTTTAAAAGCCCAGTGATAATTCACTAAGGACGGCACTTTCTTCAACATGAGGTTGTCATCTGATAGGTATATAGGAAAGCAAAACATACAAATACTTGCCATGTAAAATGAAAATGCTCCTTCTGAAAGTGAATCAGTTCAGCTCTCCTATTCTCTTTGGTTAATTATTTTTTACCACTTGAGAGGGAAAGATTATGTTTACAGAAGTTATGCTTTTTAGTCCTTATTTAGGTTTATAAAAGGTTTATTCAAATGCCAGAGGTCTAGTGAAACACGAAATTCAGGGATTTCACTTTCCCCTTCATTTTATTTCCAAAATTTACATTTCTTTTTGCATTTTATGCCCTGAGCAACACCAATGACGATTCAAACATGTTCATCACCAAACCACTGATGTGCCTGAGTATCTACAACCTTGTAGTTCAAGTCCATTCCTACTGGTAAACATTGAAGAAGAAGAAAAAAATCTAATGTGATCTTTGTGAGGGAACATGATTCTTAAGAAATATGAGAAGAGAGTGTCAAAGATTTCAAAATTTCCTTGTCAGTGTTTCCGGCTTTGACCATTTCACACTTCTCGATACTAACCTTGCTCCTCCTAAAATTGCAGTTCTCCCGGAAAGAGGACACAACAGAGAAAGGGCTTTTGGCTTTTTCTTAGTACTTTTAATCAGTTATATTGCTGTTGTTTCTTTTACTAAGTACTATCTACTAAACAATCTTGGGGCCTGTCAACCACAGACCGCATGCCCTGTCCTTTAACTAACTATGGAAAACATGGAGCTAATCTCTCTTTAGCCCTTTAGCCATACTGGAAACACGACCTCAGGTCTATAGGAAGGCACTGCCTAACAGAATGTGGCCTGTGCAACCTCCATCTTACCATTTTAAACTAAGTGCAATTTCTCCTTGTTTCTTTTTTAGGGGACATGGGGGTGGGTAGGAATTCCTATGTTCCAGGCATGGGAGCAGGTGCTGGAGATTCAAGGAAAGATGAACAGTAACCAAAAGAGAAAGGCTAGCAAATAGTTACAACCAACATCCTAAACTACACAGGCTTGAAAAGTAAACCTAGGGACATTCGTACCTTATTTGCTCTCCTTAAAAAAAAAGACCAGAAAAAAGAAATCCTAATGGCCGACGGAGATGAGAATCTATTTACATAGTCTTCCACCTACCAAGTCCCATGCAAATTAAATATGTAATTACATTTAGACGGCACAGCTGCTCTGGTACCCTTTCCTCACAGCATTTATTTGTGTGTTTCAAAGGTTTCATAGGGAAACCTTGAAAGAAAAAAGTAAATATTTTGAAAAGGAGTTAAATTTGTCAGCAGTAATCCTTCCCTGGATAGGGAAAGAAAGGCAAACCCTAGTAAATCAGAGAATTGTGGCTTTCAAAAATAATAGCATTACCCTGAAATTCAATCTGCTAGTATCATTTTTCCGATCAATCCCTCTTTGCAATTCAATTTCTCTGTCATTTATTACAGTAAGAAGCAAAATGGTTCAAAAGAAAATTATTTGCAGTAAGCACAGAGATATTCTGAACAAAGATAGAATTTGGTAGCATGCACAAACATGGGGGTAAAAATAACACATTACTTTTCTGGCATTCTTAGTCACCTCATCTGAGAGCTTTGTGTATTTGACAGCAGAGCAAGAAAAAATCATGTTTATTGAATGTTAAAATGTCTGATAAGGTGCACATGATATTTTAAAGGAATATGAGACTGGGATCTTATGCTGCTATATAGGAAGCCTGGAAAGAATTCATAAATGATCAACTGCATACAGCTTAATGAAAGAAGGTGGACATAGGTCTTCTGAAGCTTTTTAAGCTACAAGGAAACCACATACTGGGTGCTGCCATAGGCCAATTTGTTTTACTGGTACCAAATAATCCCATTCTGAGCATGTCAGGGAGATGTTCCCTAGTGCTGAAAGATGGTGGTCACATGTGTGACAACAGAATGCTAATTAACTAGGAAATGAAGACCAGGGATCCACATTTACCACGGCCAGTGCACGCAGTAATGAAACACAGCTGTATCACTCTTGGAAGATGAACAATCCCTCATGGATGAGACAGATTTTTCCAGAGATCAGTTTAGGCTCTTAAATGAGGGATGAAACCAATTTAAGGGTGGCAGGGTTAGTCTCAAATAATATGGCTTAAAATATTTAAAAGGAAGCAATGTTTTTATTCCTGATTTGTCTGTTCCTTTATACCCTCCTCCTTGACTATTTGGACATTTGTAAAGCAGAGCATACACAGCCTGGCACATAGTAGGAATACAATGAATGGTAGAAATCTTATTTGTGTTACTATTATGATTATTTTTCTTGCTAGAATGATATAACCTCAACACATGATTAATTTTTATCTTCTGTATAGAGATCTTAATTATAACTCTTCCTCCTATTCCTCCATTTCACACTTTTATATTATCCTTAAGGACATGAATTGATTTTGAATCCTTTCCTCTAGACTTATAACTTACAAGCAGCCATCCAATTATACTCAGAGGGAAAATTTATTACAGTTCGGGAGTGTAGGGTAATGTCAGCATTCTCTTACAGGTAAATAGTTTCATCAAAATGTTATATTGCTTTAATTCTATGATGACATCAATTTTGTTCACATCGTTGGTTTAGTCTCAACTTTTTTCTCTTCTGAGAAAAACACTCTATTGAATGTACAGATTAATTATAAATCATATCCTGATTTTAGAAACATTCTAAGATAAACTGTGTTTTTCTTCCCCGTTGAGGAAAATGATAGTAACTTGTGAGCATAAATTAAATGTATAGAATCTTACATACCTTTATGTTCTGTAATGTAACTTAAAATTATAGTATCAAAAAAAATTAACACTGAGCCTAATTACATCCATTTTATTAGTGACAGCTCTCATCTTATTCAGTCTCCAATTGACTCTTGTCTTAGTCTGTTCAGGCTGCTGTAACAAAATAACATAACCTGGGTGTCATAAACAACAAAAATTTCTTTCTCACAGTTCAAGAGACTGGAAGTCCAAAATCAGGGTGCCAGTATTGTCGGGTTCTTGGTGAAGGCCCTCTTTCTGGTTTTCAATGGTGGCCTTCTCATTTTCTCATATTGCAAAGAGAAAGAAAGGGCTAGTTCTCTTCCTCTCTTATAAGGACACTAATTCCACCATGGGGCCTCCACCTTCTTGACCTAATTACCTCCCAAAAGTTCCACCTCAAATACCATCACATTAGCGCTTCAACATATGAATTTGTGGGGAGATACAAACATTTAATCCATAGCATTCTGGTGAAATGTTGTGGATCTAATGTTTGTAACCCGTGCCCCCAAAACCCATGTCCTTATCCCATGTAAGATACATTCATTCCATCCTAATAGTCCCCAAATCTTAACTTGTTCCAGCATCAACCCTAAGTGTAAAGTCCAAAGTTTTATCTAAGTATCATCTAAATCAGATATGGTGAGACTCCAGGTACAATTAATCTCAGGTAAAATTCCTCTCCGGTTGTGAGCCTGTGAAATCAAACAAGTTATATGCTCACAAAAGGCAATAATGGGCATAGGCTAGAGATCCCATTTCAAAAGAGAGAAATAGGAAAGAAAAAAGGAAATAGGAAGACAGGTCCCAAGAAAGTCTAAAACTCCAGAGATCTTAAGGTTGGAAAATAATCCTCTTTGGCTCGATGCTCTACCTTCTAGACTCACTGGGGTGGCAATACCACCCTCACAACTTGGAAGGATGCTGCCATGCCGCAGCTCTCTGCCTGGTGGGGATGGCGCCCCACGGCTCTGAGTGGCCCTTCCCCCAGCACTTCTGGTGCAGCCTGTCTGACCTGTTGAAACCTAGGCTATGACCCTGATGATCTCTGCATTGCCTTAAGGGTCCTTCTTCCCTTTCCCTGAAGGATAGCACACACTCACAGCTTTCCTTCATCAGGTTCCATCTCCCTCCCCTTCAGTTCACACCCACATGAATCTCCTAGTCGAATGGTCAGTCTTCCACACCTTGGGTCTTGTCTTCTGAACACGCTTTCTCATTTTTTTGTAATATGGACAGGCTGTGAGTTTTCCAAATCTTTAAGTTCTAGTTCCTTTTTACTTGACAATTCTGTCTTCAATTTATTTCTCTCATCTTGCATTTTATTATAAGCAGTCAAGAGGAACCAAGCCACTCCTTCAGCACTTCACTTAGAAATCTTCCCAGCTAAATATCCAATTTCATCACTCACCAGTCCTACCGTCCACAAAAATGTGACCATAAGCTGTTGTCTCAGGCTTCGTACCTTTCTTCTAGAATTGTCCATGGCTTTCATGACATAGAGGAGCCTGGGATCTCTGTGGCCAATCTCTGTCTTTCTTCTTTTTTAAGAATTTTTTATTGTGGTAAAATATATATGACATAAAATTTACCATTGTAACCATTTTTATGTGTATAATTCAATGGCATTAATGTTGTGTAACCATCACCATGACATATTTCCAGAAATTTTTCATCATCCCAAAATACAACTCAAGTTTCCTCCATGTAGTATGTATCAGAATTTTATTCCATTGTGTGTATATACCATATTTTGTTTATCCACTCATCTGTTGAAAGACATTTGATTTTTCCCCCCCTTTGGGGCTATTGTGAAGACTGTTGCTATGAACTTTGGTGTACAAGTATCTGAGTTCTTGGTGTCAGTTCTTTTGGGTATATACCTAGGAGTGGAATTACTGAATCATATGGTAATTCTATATTCAACTTTTTGAGGAACCACCAAACTGTCTTCCCCTCTGCTCTTCTTTTAATGTCCTTTCAGTCTCCATCTTTCTTGCTCTTTGCACAGCTTTATCTTTTTTCTGTCTTGCCTTTTCTTTTTTACTGTTTTCTTTTCCCTCTCCTGGCCTTTCCATTCTTAGATAACCACTAGCTACAGCATCCAGTTGATTCATCATATTCATTGAACAGACTCAGATTGAGCTGGTGTTCATTTAAAGGCAGATACATGTGAGAATTCTTTAAGAAGAAAATTAAATGGCTTTTCACAGTTGGTTTATGTTTTGCTTGTTTGTTTTGTTAATGCAGATGACTCTGAACTGATTTTGTTTGACAGATGATTTGCTCTTACATTCTCAAGTGGTATGTGCTCTGTGCCAGAGGTTGGCAAACATTTTCCCTAAAAGCCACAGAGTAAATAGTCTTCATAGACCGTAAGGTCTATGTTGCAACTATTCAGATCTGCCATTGTTTCACAAAAATAGACATTGATATGACAGAAATGAATGGGCACAGTTATGTTCCAGTGAATTTTTGTTTACCCAAACCAGGTGGGTTGGATTTGGATGTTGGGTTGTAGTTTGTGGACCCCTTACATTTGGGGACAGAAAAACAGTTTTTATTCTTAATTTTTTGTCAGATAAATAAGATTAGGCAAGAAGAAGTTTTAGAACTGTTCATTCATTTGTTCATTTATTCAACAAATGCTTAGTAGGTATCAGGCATTATATCTTATTTTCCTTCTGGGGATATAGTGTAAATCAAGAGAGACTAAGTCCTTGCCCTGATATATCTTACATTTTAGAGATAGGAGACAGAAAGTAGAAATCCAACATACATAAATTCAAATAATAGTTAGTGCTAGAATATAAACTAAGGCTACTTGAGCTAGTAGTGGCCAGAGAAGATCTCTCTAAGGAAGAAACATTCAAATAAAGACCTACAAGATTTGCAGAAACCTATGGTTCTGTTGGGGAAGAGCAAAGCACATGTAAAGGCCCTGAGACAGAGGTAAACAGTGAATATTCAGGAAGGCAAGTGTGGCTCCAGGATAGTGGGCTAGAGAGACGGAGGTGATGTAATCACAGAAGCTGAAGAGTCCAGGTTACATAATGCCTTATAGATCAGGACAGTTAATGCTACCATGGTCAGACAGCACTCGTTGCTGGGGGCAATATAGAGAACAAGTTACACATGGTTCTTGATTTGTACAGTTGTAGCTTTGTAGGGAAATATCACAGAAATCACGTGATAGGACTGTGACCTGGGCCAGCTTCATGGGCAAGCAATCTTTGCATTTATACAGGGCCCCATGCTCATTAGGCCTCCAGGCTTAATTTAATGCTCCAATGCTGCCATTTTAGAGTCTTAATACTTTTTAAACATGGGTTCTGCATTTTCATTTTTCAATAGGCATGCAAATTATTTAACGGGTCCTGGCTATGATAAGTGACAGAATGGGAGGTATAGAAGCCCAAAACAAGGGTCCAAATGGACTCTTGAAAGGCAGAAAAGGTGGTAAGGGAAGATTTCTCACAAGTAATGGACAATCTGTTAGTTGACATGGGAGGATTGCAGAGAGGAGCAGGTCCAGGTAGGTGGAACATGAAAAAGGACACAGGTAAGATATAACAACTTAAGGTAAAAAAGTTCAAAGTACCAGTGAAAATTTGTTTGCAAATTTTTTTTGTCTAGTTGTTTGTTACAAAAGAGTAACAATAAAAACCCATAAATGATCATAGCCTAGGCTGCTCCACAAAATGGCTGCAATTATGCTACTGGTGTGGGGTAAGCTATTTTTTAAGAATCAATTAGTTAATTGCTTGTTGTTTTAATTACTCACACTCTTTTTAAAGCTATCTTTATGTGTCACAGCTGAGCCAAGAAGAAAGTAAAACTCACAAATTCTTCAAATGTGGATGTAAACTAAGCTAATGGATTTATTAGATGGTTGGCATGGTGTTTAAATAGGGTCCTGCTCATGCTTAGAGAAATGTTTTATCGGCCAACTGACTCCAAACAGTTAAGAATATGGAAAAAAAACTCACATTTCCCTCTGTTTGGGTAATTTGTGAATCTGCAAATCCCTCTCTGGTAGTCATTCAGTATTGATCACATACTGCAATTCAAAATTTTATTTTAAAACTACAAGAGGGGAATGGCAAAGTTATTACATATTTCTTAACATCTTCCTTGGCAATTAGTAAAGCAACTCAAACTCCTGAGCTTTTCAAGGCATAAAAGGGGTGGTTTATGTACAGTAATTTGAATGACTATGCCTGGGACATCTAGTAGCACAGAGAAACTTGAAAGAATGGAACAACGGAATTGCACTAAAGACAATTTTACAAATTTTAGTTTATCAGTTGTCTCTTTCAAGAAAAATAATGAACTCCCTACTTTAAAACTGCAGCACTATTTACAATAGCCAGGACATGGAACCAACCTAAATGTCCATTGACAGATCAATGGATAAAGAAGATGTGGCACATATATACAATGGAATATTACTCAGCCATAAAAAGAAACAAAATTGAGTTATTTGTAGTGAGGTGGATGGACCTAGAGTCTGTCATACAGAGTGAAGTAAGTCAGAAAGAGAAAAACAAATACTGTATGCTAACGCATATATATGGAATCTAAAAAAAAAAAAAAGGTACTGATGAACCTAGTTGCAGGGGAGGAATAAAGAGGTAGACATAGAGAATGGACTTGATGACATGGGGTGGGAGGGCGAAGCTGGGGCGAAGTGAGAGTAGCACTGACATATATACACTACCAAATGTAAAATAGATAGCTAGTGGGAAGCAGCCGCATAGCACAGGGAGATCAGCTTGGTGCTTTGTGATGACCTAGAGGGGTGGGATAAGGAGGATGGGAGGGAGGCTCAAGAGGGAGGGCATATGGGGACATGTGTATGCATACGGCTGATTCGCTTTGTTGTGCAACAGAAACTAACAAGGTATTGTGAAGCAATTGTACTCCAATAAAGATCTATTAAAATTTTTTAAAAATTAAAAAAAAAAAAGTTCTCCCTAATTCTACCTGTTCTATATTGAAAAGAATTTAAGCACCAATGAGCAGTTACATTTTTCTCCTTAAATGATTACCAAAAATGTGAAATTAAAAAAGTTTTCCCATGTTTCCTTTTTTAAAAAAAATTATTTATTTTTGGCTGCATTGGGTCTTTGTTGTTGCGTGAGGGCTTTCTCTAGTTGCCGTGAGCAGGGGCTACTCTTTTTTTTTTTTTTTTTTTTTAATTTATTTATTTTTGGCTGTGTTGGGTCTTCGTTTCTGTGCCAGGGCTTTCTCTAGTTGCAGCGAGCGGGGGCCACTCTTCATCGCGGTGCGTGGGCCTCTCACTGCCGCGGCCTCTCTTGTTGCAGAGCACAGGCTCCAGACGCGCAGGCTCAGTAACTGTGGCTCAGGGGCCCAGTTGCTCTGAGGCATGTGGGATCTTCCCAGACCAGGGCTCAAACCCGTGTCCCCTGTATTGGCAGGCGGATTCTCAACCACTGTACCACCAGGGAAGCCCAGGGGCTACTCTTCGTTGTGGTGCGCGGGCTACTCATTACACTGGCTTCTCTTGTTGCAGAGCACAGGCTCTAGGCGCACGGGCTTCAGTAGTTGCAGCACGCGGGCTCAATAGTTGTGGCTCGCTGGCTCTAGAGCGCAGGCTCAGTAGTTGTGGTGCACGGGCTTAGCTGCTCCGCAGCATGTGGGACCTTCCCGGACCAGGGCTCAAACCCGTGTCCCCTGCATTGGCAGGTGGATTCTTAACCACTGTGCCTCCAGGGAAGCCCCCGTGTTTCCTTTTGATGTTTCTTTTTGGAACCTTGTTCACCCTATTAATTTCTGCATGAAAATACACTTTATTGACTACTGGCATGGCACAGTATAGGTACCTGAGAAGTGTTCAAAGAATGAATGGATAAAAGAGTGAATAAATGAGTAAAGGAATGAGCGTATATTTCAACTCAGCCACAAGTGATAAACAATCTCGGATTCTAATAGTCTCAGTTATGATCGATGAAAAGTTTCTGAACTTTGAATTATTTTCTTAAAATTGCAGTTCCTCCATGGGTTTGACCATCCTTTGTGGCAACATTCTTGAGATATGAGTGGAAGGGTTATACTCCCTTTCCAGACCTGGCTCCCAGGAACTCCCCACACTATCCTCCATGCTCTTTCTCTTTCCTCCTGCAGCTGGACTGTCAATGCACAAATGGACATTGAAGTTCAAGCACTGAAGATGGTGGAACCTCAGTCAGCCATGGTTCCTGAATGACTGTGTGATGCAGTGCCCCCTGCTGCAATTTTGGGCTATGTAAGTAAAAAATAAACAGGTATTATGTTAAGGCACTGATATTTCAGGGGGTTTTGTTTTGTTTTGTTTTTTGTCATTATTGTTATAGCACCCATTTTTTCTTTAACATATTCCCCCTGTCCACAGCAAGCTCCCTCCCACCAAAGGGTTTTGCTCCTCCTGTTCTGATATGTGTTAATTCCCACATATCCTTTAGATCTCAGTGCAAATGTCACTTCTTAGGGGAAACTTTTCTTCCTCCCTTGCCTGGATCACATCTCTTCTGCATTCTCCTTAGTATCATATGACTCTCCCTTTTGGCACTTGTCCAGGGAATCTTCAGTGTCACAGTGTCTCCTTCCCCAAGGTCATCGATAAGGCACAGACTTCAAAGTGGCCTCAGGAGCTGTGGGCATCCAGCAGGAGGCCAGGGCAGAAGTGCAGGTGAGTACATATGACATACATCTTAGGACACCCAGAGATAACTGAGGGAGGTGATTGCCAGTACAATGCAGGTGGGGATAAATTCAAATGTTCATACAAATAAAGCTTCATTTATGTCAGCAGCTTTCTCACCCCTTGGAAAGTTCATGTTACAAATGTTTGCTGAATGAAAGACTTACTGTCAGTATAGCCATCTGCTAAGGAACAGAGAAAAGTTTTACTAAATGTCTTAAGGTCCACATTCGCTTGTGTATCCAAGCAGCTCAGAGTCATCACACTTTAATTTTAATAGTGTGCTTGCTTTATGCTACTGGATCTTCAAAAAGTTCTTATTGATCAACTGTGCAGGAAAAAGAGGCATTGATATAAATGGGAATATTAACTGCCATTCAAGAATCCAAAGCAACTCATAACAGTTATTTTAGTTTAGTTTAATTTAGATTCGATTAGTTTAGTTTTGTTACGCTTTATTTCTCAAAGTTAACAGTTATTTGCCATCTATAAGACAACTTCCCTCACTTGGATTCCAACGGAGAACAGCCGGGTTGCAATGCCTCGTTAAGAGTAACGTGGGGGCTTCCCTGGTGGCGCAGTGGTTGAGAATCTGCCTGCCAATGCAGGGGGACACGGGTTCGAGCCCTGGTCTGGGAAGATCCCACGTGCCGCGGAGCAGCTGGGCCCGTGAGCCACAATTACTGAGCCTGCGCGTCTGGAGCCTGTGCTCCGCGACGAGAGAGGCCGCGATAGTGAGAGGCCCACGCACCGCGATGAAGAGTGGCCCCCGCTTGCCCCAACTAGAGAAAGCCCTCACACAGAAACGAAGACCCAACACAGCCATAAAAAAAAACAAAAAAACCACAAACACTTAAAATATATTTGTTTCAAAAGAGCCACATTTGTGATTGTTTAAAAAAAAAAAAAGAAGAACGTGACTTTTTCCTGCTCAGGTACTCTCATCCTCCAGCATGCTGAAGCCTCTGGACTCTGGAGATGCTGTTTCTGAAAGGCAGGGAACTGCATCATGACACCTGCCGGTTGGCTCTCACTTAGTAGGGAGTAAGCATCACTCTTGTAAGGAAACAAAGTCAGAGACCAGCTACCTGGGCATTCCCAAGCCTCCCAGCTTCCCTTTATGTTTCCTATACTTCGTTTCCATGATCTCTTAATCTTGCTGTCTTATGTCAAATACTTCATCTTGGAGGCATGGATTTCCCAAAGAATTTCAATATATTTAATGATTAGAGTAATATAAATACATTACAGTATTACAAATTCTCAATCAGGGAAACAATAGTTGTCACTAATGCACATGCTATTCTAGCTTAGTCTCACTGTACCATTTCAATGTTTCTTCCCTGGCATGGAGAGCATTGACTATTTCATTTTATTTTATTTTAAAAGATTATATTTTATTCATTCTCACTCTTTTGAAGGTTTCTCTATGTTCTTGTATTAATATTCTGGGACTCCATATCTTGTGCCTTCTGACTGTGTTTTCTTTTTTTTTTGGCTGTACCGTGTAACATGTGGGATCTTAGTCCCCGGACCAGGGATTGAACCTGCATCCCTTGCATTGGAAGCGCAGAGTCTTAACCACTGGACCACCAGGGAAGTCCCGAATATTTCATTTTAATACAACACATGTTTTCTATTCATAATCCTCATGTAAATTTTTCCCCTCTTAATTAAAGCATTCTATGTAATCTCAGTTTTAGTGTATTTTCCATAATAAGTATTTATCCTGTTGCCTTTTCAATAGAGTAGAACCATGCCTTAGTCATCCAGCCCAATAGGACATAACCCTTTTAACTCAAAGCTATGCTTTCCTAGAAAAACCGGGAATTTCCAACATTCATTTTACACCATGCAGATGCCTGATCTTAGAAAGTCTTTCTCAATTTTGAAGATATTTTCTGTGTTATCTCTGTGCAGGACTGACCTCATGGGCATGCATTAGGGCCCGGGCTTAGAAGATTCCTACACTTGGTTTAATGTTCTGCTCTTGCCATCATGAAATTCTTAATAATATTTGAACAAGGGGATTGTATTTTCATTTTACACTGGGCCCTAGCTCTATGCAAATACTTAATACAAAACAAAGATACAGGCCCAAATTTCACACAATGCTCATTATTCAGAGAAAACAGGTATAGTCTTATCTCTATTCAATTTAACATTGAGGTAGAAAATAGATAAAGGACACAAATCTTATATGTATATATTGATGAATTTTTATATGCACATACACACACACACTTGTAACTACCACCCATTTCAAGATAATGAACACTTTCAACCCATCATATGACTACATCATACTTCTTCCTACAATATCTCCCCATATCAAGGGTAACCACTATTCTGACATATCACCAAAGATTAGTTTTGCTTGTTTTTGAACTTCATGTTAATGGAATCTTACATAATGTAGTTTATTGTTCTTGGTTTTTTTGTTGTTCTTGTTTGTGCTTTGTTTTTTTCAATCTTACAACCCTTTAAGACTGAAAAATCTCTCCACACTTACAGATATTTTTCTATATTGCAATTTAGAGAATTTACAACCAGACCAAAGTCTCAAGGTTAGTAAATGGCATCAAATCTAGTTATGATACTGGTTTAGTTTCTATTGACATGTAACCTATCTGCATTTATTGAACTTATATATTAAGGTGTAGTCATAGAACAAAAGTCATAGAAAGGTCCAGTAGACCACCAATCCAAATGCCTGGTGCATAGTAAATGCTTAATAACTATTCCATAAATATACATTGAACTGTGGGTATCTGCCAGTTAGAAACAAAAACCTGTATAAGCAATCTATATTTTTATGAACATTTTTATTAAAGTTACTTATTATTTATAGTTCTAAGAATAACTTTGGATTCAATCAGAACCATCATCCCAGGAGCACAAATATACTTGAGTCTCACTAGTAAGTAAAGAAAACCTAACCATAAATATGCCTCAAATATTAGAGTGAGGAATCACAACTTCAACAATTTCATTTAAAAAAGTCAAGATACTCTTGCAAAAGAAGTATTTAATACTTTAAAGGAAGTACTAAAAGTACTTTAAAAGTATTTAATACTTTACAAGAAGTACTAAAAGTACTTTAAACGTATTTAATACTTTACAAGAAGTACTAAAAGTACTTTAAACGTATTTAATACTTTAAAAGAAGTATTAAAAATATGTAGAACTCTACAGAGAACTTTCTCTCCTATATACAGTACTATATATATATATTTTTCAGAAAATCCAGGTAAGGATATTAAGCCCAAGTTACTGCATAAAGCAGACATTTGGCAGTCCAAGAGTAAAATTTTCCAATCATGTTGTTCTTACTTCTTAAAATAATGCCAGCTTGGCATGTTTCCTCAACTCTCCCCCAAAGTCCTCCTTCATGTGGTTAACATTGTCAGGAGGAATTCACCACTGAGAGTTTTAACCTGAAGAACCACTGCTATCATCAATGCTCCCTTCTGTCCACAACTGATGAGAACACAGAGATACAGCTTAATCAGAAAAAATGTTCAACATTGCTAATTATTAGAGAAATGCAAATCAAAACTACAATGATGTATCACCTCACTCTAGTCAGAATGGCCATCAACCAAAAGTCTACAAATAATAAATTCTGGAGAGGGTCTGGAGAAAAAGGAACCCTTCTACACCGTTGGTGGGAATGTAAATTGGTGCAGCCACTATGGAGAATAGTATGGAGGTTCCTTAAAAAAATAAAAATAGAGTTACCATATGATCCTGCAATCCCATTCCTAGGCATATATCCAGAGAAAACTCTAATTCAAAAATATACATGCACTCCAATGTTCATTGCAGCACTATTTATAATAGCCAAGACATGGAAGCAACTTAAATGCCCATTAACAGATGAATGGATAAAGAAGATGTGGTACATGTATACAATGGAATATTATTACTCAGCCATAAAATAATAAAATAATGCCATTTGCAGCAACATGGGGAGACCTAGAGATTGTCACACTGAGTGAGGTAAGTTAAACAAAGAAAGACAAATATCATATGATATCACTTATATGTGGAATCTGAAAGAAAAAAGATACAAGTGAATTTATTTACAAAATAGAAATAGACCCACAGACAAAGAAAACAAACTTATGGTTACCAAAGGGGAAGGGGCAAGGAGGGATAAATTAGGAGGATAGGATTAACATATACACACTACTATACATAAAATAGGTAGCCAAAAAGGACCAACTGTATAACACGGGGAATTATACTCAGTGTTCTGTAATAACCTATAAGGGAAAAGAATCTGAAAAAAAGAAAATATATATATATATATATAAACTGAATCACTGTGTTGTACACCTGAAACTAACAGGATATTTTAAATCAACTCTACTTCAATTAAAAAAAAAAAAAAGAAGGATATAGGCAAGTAGAATTGCAGAATAATATATAATATTTGGGGCTATATGAATGTCTATTTATTCGGGGTGACCGTATTGAGGGCTTTCTCACTGTGCCAGACATGATGTTAAGCACTTTATAAACACTTTTTAAAAATAATCTTCATAACGCATCTAAGAGATAGGTAGCATATTGTGCCCACTTTACAAAAGAGGAAACTGAGTCAAAGAGTGGTTAAGTGACTTGTCCAAGGTCACCAGTGAGAGAGGGGCTGATATACAATAGGTCAGATCTTTCTCATTCCAATTATGGGCTTTTCCCCATACTCTTCTCCCTATAAACTTTTATTATATGTAACATCATTTTACTATAAAATGTATTTTGAAGATTTACTTGAGATTGCAGAAGTCGATGTAACAGTCTCCATTGTGAGCTTTGTGCAGACCTCTAGAGGTTCTAGCAATATCTGTTATTGCCCAAATGCTTTTACACTGAGGCACTAATATAGTGTAAAGCTAACTCAAGTCTTTTAATTTTTGCAGTACAGAGGTTGACATGCTTTGAAAACATTCAAGTTAGAAAGACAAGTGAAGGATAATGAATGAGAAAGATACGAAAATAAGGACTGGAAACATAATTAAATGTCAGGGAAGAATTCAGAAGTGGTATCTACAGGACTCCTAAGTGCTCACAAGTTTTCATTAGTTATACAGTTGCCCATTACTATGAATTGTGAGCATCTACTGCCCATTTATTATAGTCTCTTTAAAAAGAGGAAAATGTTTTTTACTTGCATTAAGAAATTAGGCAAATTAGTTTTCTCAAAACAGAAATATCTACTCTGTTTGACATTCAGCAGACATCACCTTCCAATTAATCTTGACCTTTCTGAGGTCAATAGTCCCCACTTCATCCTAGGTCTTTTCTATGTTGTAAGATCTACTTCCTCATTACCCTTCATACCTATAAAATAACTACCTTTATAAAATGCCTACTGTGTGGGTGAAGTATCTTAGGGCATGCTACTCACATTTTTACCCTCCACTATAATTCTAGAAGGTAGGTTAAAATTTAAGCTTCATTTTAGAGACGTTCAGTAATTTGTACAAGTTCTCAGATCTAAGAAGTGTCAGGTCAGGGCCCAGTGCTCAGATCTGTCCCATTCAAACCCTGCTCTTCCCACTTGTTTACATTGCTTCTTCTATCATATTCCTTCATGCTCCCAGGACTTTAGTAGATTCCTAGGCATTTACTTATAAATCCTATAGTGGGCCAGGTAGGCACCCTGTTTGCTACTTCACTAAATAGAAAACAAAGGGGCAAAATTTTAAAAAGCTTCTGGGCCCACTCCTCACATTTGTGGATCACGAGAAGAATGTACATGGAAGCTCTTGGCGGATGGCCTGTTCTCTATTCTCACTCCTAGTTCAGTTCTGCACAATATGGAGCCTGGCGTGCCTAGGTATGGATATTCCAGGCTGTATGTCCAAGCTCACTCCATACCCTTCACAAATAACACTTGGCTGTTCTTCCAGGCTAGAATTACACATACTTTTGTGCAGTCCACCATTCAGAAATTGGACTCAGGAAAGTGGCTCATGCAGGCCCTGAAAGTTGACTCGGGCCACTTGGGTACTCAGAATGTGGGATAAAAGGCAGAGAGTGGGCTACAAGTGATCAGGTCTCCTTAGCCCCGTGGGGAGGGCATGGCTGGAAGAGACCCATAATAAACCCCTCAAAATAATAGTACCCATGAGTCTTCAGAAAGTGTTTTTTAACTGGATGATTGGCAGGAAAGAGGAGCATTGCAATAAATGGGATCATCCCAGGAATCAAAGAAAAGAGCTATAATCATTATTTTTATTTTTCTCCTTGGAGTTGCTAATTATTCACCATCTACAAGACAACTTCAGCTTACTCTACTTTGATTCCAACTGACAACAGCCAAATTGAAATGCCTCATTAAGGGTGTTGCGATTTCTTTCTGCCTGGGTAGACACACTTCTCCAGCTTGCTGGGCCTGTGTGCTAGCCCTAGAGCTCCTGCCTCCAAAAGGCAGACACCTGCCCTGTTCTCACCCCTGCTGACTCTCACTCTGTGGGGAGAAGGCACTACTTCTGCAGGGAAGCACGGTAAGTAATCATGCATCCTTCTAAGAACCTTAGGTCAGATATTATATCCATGAGTCAACCTCATATATTTCTTCTGATCTTAAAGAATTTTTATGTATTTTAATAATACAAGTGAGATGAAGATAGCAGGAGATAAGGAGTGGTGTACTGATTTGAATTTTCTAGTTAGATAGATCTCAATTTTCTCTTTTTGGTAAGAAAAATTATTCAAAGTTCAATTCCCTGCAAGGGCTGGTTCTCTTTTTCCTGTTTTTCACCCCAAATGCCCCCTAGGTCGAGGGAAATATTATTTTTCTCATGAATTAAGTGAGGGAGTAACTTGCTTCGTGCTCGTCCTTGGGTTAGTTTCCTTTGCAGAGCTCAGTTATTCTAATTCTCAGAACTGTCCAGTTGGTATTTGATGAAGGGAGTTCGTAGGAAATCCTTTTGATTTGACTATCACCGTTCACTTCGGATATAAATTTACCTTACCTTTCTTCCATTCTTCCCATTTTTTTCAAGAGATCTCCATTTTTATGTACATTTTCCTGGTTTGGTCCATTGCAAGGTAAAAAGAACTGAACTGAATCTGAAGACCTGGGTTCTCGCTCAGCTTTACTATTCCCCTAATGTAGGATGTCCTTGGACCTCTTTGAGACTTTGTTTCTCTCTCTGAAACATGACAACATAATGCTTATTCTTCTTACAATATAGATTTAAGGATCAAAAAGCTATATCTTTTTGTAGGTTAAAGGAGCATTGTTGGGAATTCCCTGGCAGTCCAGTGGTCAGGACTTGGAGCTTTCACTGCCATGACCCAGATTCAACCCCTGGTCGGGGAACTAAGATCCCACAGGCCCTGTGGCACAGCCAAAAAAAAAAAAAAGGAGCTTTGTAAATTGTAAAGTGCTGTGGAAATAATGTGGTATTAAGTCAGGTAACCCAGCCTTAAAACCAGGCTCTGCTGCTGATTGGTTTTGGATTCCCAGCACGTACAATGACTAGACAATTTTGACTTTCTTTAGAGGTCTAGTAATCCATTAAATTAAAATGTCAAATATTTAAAAACAATCTAAATTCAACCCTGAGTCAGGAAATGAAAACTGATCTCTTTAGATTTTAAGATTTTAAATATAATGTTATATATAAACAGAGGAAAGATTGAAAGTAGGAGATGTTTTACTTAAAATAAGCCACATTCTCAGGAAGGGAAACATAATATGGGATCCCTAAGCATTTAATTCATTTGCTCAATAAATATTTACTGAGCATCTACTAGGGGCATAGGGATACTCCATATGGAATTGGGAGCTACAGAGAGGAGTAAATTGGTGATCCTTTGTCTCAGAGGACTTACCATTCAGTAATGGACACAGGCTCAAGAACATCTACAAGTGGGAGTTTTTAGTAGTGTTATCTATTTTAAGAGTGATCTATTTAATGTCAGATCTATTCTTAAAAGTTCCACTTGAATGTAAGAGAAAAAGGAATATATTTAATCTAAGAAAGACTTACTTGTGGATTGTTTGAAGTTTCAATAAGAAGCTGGTGACCATCTGTCAAGAATGCAAGAGAGAATATTACTGTGTTGGGTGACTACTCGATCGAACTTCCTTGTTTCACAATTTTCTGAGTCTAGTTCCATGTATATCTCGTATGTCTTAGTGGGTGTCCATGTGATTCTTTTCCAAGGGCATGTTCTAAGTTTGGACATGAATGGCTCTGTGCTACATGCATATAGAGTATTTTATAGGTGTCTTTATATCTTTTGGCTCTTTTTACAAACATTAATACAGAAAGTCCCAAGATGGATCCAAAGAACATGATAGATCATCTGCTTCAAGGAGCTTCTGGTCTAGTTGGTGAAGTAAATACCAAGATATTAATTCTTTGACTAGTGCCTGCCAAATGCTTTGCATGCATGGTCCCATTTAACTTTCACAACTATGTAAGCCAGGCCCCGTGTTTAGACCCATTTCCCAGATAAGGAACCCGAGGCTTAAAAAGCTAAGTAACTTCTATTTGGTGTGTAGCAAGTAAGTGGTACCACTGGGACTCAGGACTATATTTAACAAATACTTATATAACACTTCTCATGTGTTTCACAAATAGTAACTCCTTTGTTTAATCTTCCTAACTACTGTATGAGTAGACACTAGTATCGTTCCCCTTTATGAAGGAAAGAGACAGAGACTCAGTGACTTGCCTGAAGGCACACAGTTAGTAAACAGTACATAGCTGGTGTTTGAAGCCAGGCAGTCTGGTTCCCAAACTTTGCTGGTAACCAGTCCATAAGCTGCTTCTCAAATCCAGCTAGATCTGACGTCAGAGCCCTTATAGGTACCACTGCACCGAATGGCCTCTTCCTCGGTGTGCTCTCTTCTGAAGACAAACAACTGTAATACAACTTCAGTGACACGAAGAGAGCTAAGTCAACAGTCTGTACACAGATTTTGCTCCTCTGTGCTCACCCAGCCTCCTTAAAGCACCAACACACCAGTCTTTCCACTGCTGACCTACACTTTGCCATTCTTTTCCTGTGTCTTTAATTAAATATTAACATTCATTTGCCCTTTTCCATTGTGTTAAAGATAATCTTTTCATCCTGTCTCATCTAGATAAGCTTCACTCAGTAACAGGTACCAAACAGGTTCATTGTGATATAAAGTAAAGAATGGGAACTCTGATCCGCTCCACTGACATATTTTAAAGTGGCAGTTTGAATATTTGTTTTGCACTTACTTCTTTTACATAATGTCAGGATAATAAATTATTTCTGAATACTGAGACAGTGAAAAGGTTCGAGTCCAAATTAGTCATACTAAGTGGTTGTGACCCTTCCTAAGGGTCAAACAGACTCTGTTGAGAGGTGGTTGGTTGGTTGGTCTTTGCTTTACATAGTTGTAAGTACATCATGGTGAGGATTTAGAGGTCCACGGTTCAGTGATTTGGGGGAATGGCATAAGGAGGTTTTCTGAATGTTTCTTGCACACTCCATCTATTGGGAATGGAATGGAATGGCTTCTTGCTAAAGTGGGACGAGTACTGGACTGAGAACCGGGCCTCGATTCAAGTCTCATGTTTGCCACTGACGTACTACGTGATCTTGAGCAAGTCTCTTATGTTCTCAGAAGCTCAGTTGCTTTATTGCTTTAAGGGTCATAGTGCATCAACATTGCATCATTGTTCAGACACAACTGAAGGATGACGTTGCGGCTGGCGCTTAACGTGTATAATCTGATTTACTCTTCAAAACAAACCTACGAAGTGCATGTTTTTATTTACATTTTACAGAAGGGAAAGCTGATCCTTAGAGAGGTTAAGTAATATGCTCAAATGGTAAGTCACATTCGGGGCTGTCCAAGTGGAAAAGCTGTGCCCTTCACCATTTCGGTGCCCCTTCCAGTGCCATTCAGCTCTGCAATTTGATAACTGTACTCATTGTCCCTTTTGACCTGGTGCATTTTGTTGTTGCCCCTTCTTCCCGTTTATCTCCTAAAAATGTCAAATGTTCACGGTTTTTGGCAGCCCGTTGCAACCTGAGTGACTGTTTCTTTGACAACATTTGCTTTCCCAGACTCTGGAAATTAGACATATTCTTGGTTAGTCAGGCAGGTTGTCTGGCTGTGTGTATAAAGGTCCCTTGAATTTCTACAGAAGGTAGGGGATTCTCTGTGTTTCCATACTGCGGGACTAAGAGAAATGTTATGATTTTACTTTTAGAAATTATGACGTATTAGAATAAGTGTATTTAAAAATAAGAGACAAAAAGAGAAAACAAGAGTTAAAAATAAGCCAGGGGAGGGAGAGATGGTTGAAGAAAGATTACTCTTAGAAATGCTTCTTACAACAAGTAAACATATACCTAGAGGATATACAAGAACAAAATACCCCAAAACATTAACACTATTTATTCATGAATGGTGGGATTGCAGAATTTCTCATTTCTTTTCTCTTTTGAAACTTTGCTAACTTTTTCCAAGCAAATATTCATTATTTGTGTACTAAAAAAAATTAATGCAGGGACTTCCCTGGTGGCGCAGTGGTTAAGAATTCGCCTGCCAATGAAGGGGACACGGGTTCAATCTCTGGTCCGGGAGGATCCCACATGCCACGGAGCAACTGGGCCCGTGAGCCACAACTACTGAGCCTGCGCTCGAGAGCCTGCAAGCCACAACTACTGAAGCCCCCATGCCTAGAGCCGGTGCCCCGAAACGAGAGAAGCCACCGCAATAAGCCCACGCACCACAACAAAGAGTAGCCCCTGCTCGCCACAACTAGAGATAGCCCGCTTGCAGCAACAAAGACCCAACACAGCCATAAATAAATAAATAAATAAATAAACAATTTTTTAAAAATGCATACACATATACATACCTATGGCAAGTAAATCACAAATCATCAAGCAAAGACAGCAATTTACTTTGTGGCAAATTTCTAGACTAGATTAACTTCCTAGGCAATGGTGGCGTCAAAAAATATATGTCCCTTTGTTAATATCTCTGATGTCATTCATTATTTCAGCCTCATTCCATATTAAATCATCGGTGTGACGTCTTCCTAAAGTAATGTAACTCCTAAATAGCTATACAACAGGAAGTCTTTAGGGGAAGAGCCTATTTCAATCAGTTAATTATTCCCATCTTAAAAATTGTATTTACTTTCTATCAATTAAAATGGATCAATTAAAAAACTTGCAATTTATGAAATGCATCCTTCTTTATTTATTCTTATTTTGTCCTCCATTCAGTATGCCTAGACTTTTCCTGATTTACTGCAGTTTCTCAATTGCCCTTCCTTCTTCTCATGATTCTGTTTTTTATTTTTTGAATTTTTGAATTTTATTTTATTTATTTTTTATACAGCAGATTCTTACTAGTTATCTATTTTACACATATTAGTGTATATATGTCAATCCCAATCATGACTCTTAACCATAGACACAATGCCACCAGACTAGTCTCTCTAAGACACATCATGTGGGAAAGATGCAGTTTTGAGTACATACAGTAATTTCCACATTACCTATAGGGTCTTTCCAAGATAGTTACAAAATAATCTCTTCATTATCTGGTTCTCTTACTTTTACATCAAAGCACATTACCCTCGACTCTTACCTTCCCAGACTTTCTGTCCCATATTCATGCCTTGCTGAGTCTCTGGTCTTGTGCTTTGATTCTTGTTTTTTTCTGGCCCATGACAGTCTTCATCTTCTCTTCTGCTTATCTTCTTTCTAGTGGGATCTCTTCTTAAAGCCTTCTCCAAGTACCTTGCATGTTGAACTCACTCACTCTTTTTAATTATCCTTTAGTAATGCAAATCCTTAGCATCTATTTTATCATTTAATGAGACTTCTTAAATTATTCTCTAGGAGATATATATATATATATATATATATATATATATATGTGTGTGTGTGTATATATATATATGTATATATATATGTGTGTGTGTATATATATATATAGAGAGAGAGAGAGAGAGATAAAACTTCGGCTCTCCAACAGGACTGTAAACTTTTGAAAGGGAAGAAATCTGTGCATTTCCTTTATATCCCTATTAGTGTCTTGTACAGTGTTGAGAACATAGCAGATGCTTGACAAAATTTCTCTAAATCATATTCAAGTTCATGATAACTAATTGAATTGAATCCTCCACCAAATAAATGCAATTCCATCATTTGTAAATCAAATTTTAAGTACAAGATTTTTCTAATTAAACAAACTTGAATAATTAATGTTTCATCTATTTTATATTTTTATCTCTGAATGGAGCATTGCTCATGCTCAAATGCTTAACTAGTTAAAATAAGCTCTTCCTCTGACAACTTCCTGTCAAGTGGTTATTTAAAACTCTGAGGTGTGTTGCTTTAGGAAACTGACAAATTGGTGATTTAATATGGAATCATGCCTAAATAATGGATGACAGGGGAGCTATTAATAAAGGAACCTATATTGTGGTGCCCCCAAAGACTCGTGAATAACAGGAGAGTTATCTTAAGTAGACTAGCTGCCTGCTAAAGATTGTGGGCTCATGAAGAATTGTTTCCTCATTTCTTTTACTGCTCTAAATATTTCTGGGCAGTTTTGTACTTAGCTGCTATTCTTATTAAACTGCCAAATCCAGTATGAAAGGAGGGGTTGTGCTTTTGTAATTTAGTATTCTGATCTGCATCCTCCCATCGTGAGGTTTTCTACCATCAAAACAGCCTAAAAAATTAATATGCAGCTTAAAAATAAGCTCTGAGTGCCATTGAAAGCTAAAAGTCTACTATTGCAGAAATCCAGGCATAGAAAGGAAGACACTCTATATAAAATAATTACCAGTTACATTCCTATTAGCATTGTCCTTTAAAGCAAAATTATTTTTTAAAAGACATTTGCAGAAAAATCGCTAAGGGTAGACTTTATCTAATAACTTAGGTTTTAAAAACAAAAAATATAGTTTTATCATTATTGCCCAATATTGCATCTTATGTGCAAAACTTTGTATTATTATAAAAAGTTTCTTTTAGTATTCCTTCCAAGTACCTGCCAAAAAGGCTACAATTTTCAATCCTTCCACCTTAAGCCCATGAAAAGAAATACTATTTTCTCAAATACTTTCTTTAATGGAGAATTTAACTAAATTTCCAGCTTTATTTAAAGACCTAAGGCAATCTCAATGAAAGTTAGGAACAGGAATCACCAAAATAATGCACAAAAATTTAACCTTTATCAATGGAAAATTAATAAAATTGAAACAAAATGAAGCCCACTTATATATTTTTAAGAACCTTAAAAAATTCACTAGCTGTTATGCTTGAAAAGTGAGGATTTGTAAGCAATATTAAGCAGTGGTGGAGTTTAGCTCTAGATTTAGAATCAGAGAAACTGGATTTGAATTCCAGCTACACAATCTGTTGCTCTGTGATCTTGTGTTGGTCTCACGATATCTGAGTTTTCTGACTTTTAAAGTAGGGATAATAATGTCATTCCTACTTATTTCACCAAGTGGTCTCGCAGAATAGGAATGTGAAAATATTTTACATCTATGAAATACTCCATAAATATAAGTTATTATATCCTTGTATTTACTGTTATACAAAGTATGCATGTTTTAATCCCTTGTGTATATGGAATAATTGTACCCTATGATATTTCAGAGAAAAAAGCTGCTTAGAGAGAAACTATAGTAACTTACATCGGATACTATGTGCTAGACATTTATACAGACATTATTTGATTTAATTCACAAAATAAGCCTCTAACTTAGGTGTTTGTTTCAAATCCAGTTTACAGATTGAGGAAACATAAGCTCAAATAGGTTAAATACTTGCCTAGGTCAGAGCATAAATACCAGAGTTAGCTCGATCCTAGATTCTCTCCAGATACTGTCCTCTTCTCCACCATAGGACATTGAAAATCTCTTCTGCTACAGGACTGATAAAAATGAGAGTCCACTTCTGGGAGGAATCTACCCCCACGATAAAGGCTTCGATGGTTCCTGCCTATCGATGTAGACAAAGGACAGAAGATGCCCCCTCTTTAGACAACCCTGACAGTACACCTGTTTCGCAAGTTTTCCCAGTGTGACGTCTTCCTACTTTTTCCATGTATTCAATCTTTTCTGTGGTTACTCTGCCTCCTTGCTTCTATCTTCTCAGACAAGGGAGCAAATGAGAAGATGAAAAACAAAGTATTAAGGCTGAGTTAGAAAGGAACTACACCACAGAAACAGAAAAAAGTCATATTTTCTAAGTTCCTATTATGTCTTTGCTTCTGGGTTATCCAATCTGTTAATAAGAATTCCCTAGGTATGTATTATTATCACCATTTTTTTAACAGAATAAATTTGCATGCAGTCAGGTTAGGTAACTTGTCTTGGAGGCTAGTTTGATTCCAAAGTGTCTGTTTCCACAGTCGCGCTTGTCCTATTACAACAGAAAGCAAAATAGGGAACACAGCATAGCTTAAGGCCTTCATTGTCACTGGGGCTGTATATAGTCCCAAGGGAGAGAAAATTGGTTCATGGTGAAGAGTCTTATTCTTTTTATGTATAAAGCAAAGATATGCATATAGTAAATAAACAAATACACAACATATCCGGGGTATTAAAATGTCATCAGTGGTGATTAGAAAATAAATTCTAAAAAGGCTAATTAGGAGTATAATAATGAAAAAAGATTGAGAAGCAGCAGCAAAGAAGAGAATAATACAACTGTAGTGAACTAAATTTATACTGACTTTAGTTCTTGTAATGGTCAGAACCGAGTCAAAATCGTTTCTCAGCTGCTTCAGCCATGAAGGGTATCATCATATATTATCCTAGAATGCAAGGGATAGATTAGTGGCACTTTTCAATCCCTGTGCTGGAGTGCTGAAATTACATCCAGTACAATGTAAGTCCAGAAGAATCAGCCAGATCAAACCATCATGATTCTAAATAATCAAACAAGAGTAAGCCATGTCTCCTCTCCACAAAAAATGCCCTACCATCATGCTCTGCCATTCTTCCCTCCATCCATCTCCCAGGAATCAGTTCTAGCTCCACTCTTCCAAGAAATCTTTGCCTTATCCAGGTTACATCTTCTTTCTCCTTAGGGATGGATGGTCTAATGTCCCTGTACAGGGTGCCTTACAACCCAGATGTTGCATTTACAAAGATCTGGATTTGAACCCTGACCCTGCAACCTATGATTGGGTGCAATTGACTTAGCCTCTTCTTGTATTGCAGTTTTTCCATCTGTAAAATGGGAACACTGATGTGTACTCACCTTACAGCCAGGAGGAGAAAATATGTAAAACATTTAGCACTGTGCCTAGTTGGTAGAGGTGTTTACTTGATGAGAATAGATAATAATTTCAACAACTAACTTAATCTCTCCTTAGATTTGTAACAATACATAGTGTGTGTCCATTAAAAATCATGAATCACAGCTCAGATATCATCTCCTGCAAAAAGTTCCACCTGCATCCCTGCCTCTTCTCCTCTAACTCTGTCCCTGGTTCATGCTTCTTTTGTTGTGCTGTTTATACTGTTTGTACTGTTTATACAAAGATTTTTGGTAATTTTTGTTAAATGATGTATATAGATAATTTCTACAAGTTTGATTACTTGTATGAATATAGCCTTCCCACCTATATATGAAAAAGAGATACAGCACATATCTTTTATCCACATATCTTGAAACTAAGGCATAAATCCTTATCATTGTATACAAATTTATCTTTTATTAATTTAAAATTTGAATACACTGTAAAAGTTTTGATATGAAATCTACCTTAAAAATTAAAAACTTACCCCAGCCCCTGTTTTCCACAGTCCACACTTGTTGCTTTTTTTCATGCTGTTTTCTCAGTTATTATCAGTCCTTTTCACACACTGAGACTGAGCTCTGGGGGCAGACAAGCAGGAGGGGATTCATTTACATAGTCTTCTCAGTGCTCCAGGGCTAATTTTTAGCAAATGCCCTGGATGGACTTTTTGAAAAGATTCATAGTATTTATCTTGTGACCTTGTATTATGAGTCCCAAGAGTACCAGCATCCAAATATCAGTGAGAAAGATATGCACTGATATCCATGCAGTGTGTGCTGGCAGCCCTTATCTATAGAATTGTAAGAGCACTTAATCCTATAGGTACATATTGACAGCCAATTTATCTAATCACTCGTTCTCAAATTACCTAAGTGATAACAGAATATATTATCTTCACTCTCACATGTTTTTGGAGGTCTTCAGGGAGACCTATTTGATCACTTCAAGGATGAGCTTGAAACAACAGAGCATCTTGGAGCAGTTTAAAAGGATCTGATTAATAAAGCATGGCTCATAAAGCATCTTCATTCCCTTGGTATATTGTTTTTCAATCAGTGTACATACTTCAACTAGCAAGTGGTGCAGCTTTGTTGTAATGAAAAATGTGAGCCTTTATATGGTTGAACTCAACAGTCAATGCTATAATCTACATTTCTTTTGAGATTTAACTAAAAGATACATTCATTGATGCAACCAAATGAGTGATCTTTACTTAGTAACACTCTCCTCTCCTTTATCTTTTGAGACTCCGAACACACATCAATTCCTTCCTGGGCTCCTTACATCTGTGGGGGGCTCCTCCTCTGTGCTCACCTGGAACTCCACACAAACCAGGGTCATAATTATATGTCATAATGATCTTCCATCTCCTCAGTGCTTTGAGGACCAAGGCTATTGCCTGGCATATTTCTGCAGGTAAGGCACTGTGTCAGGGATTAGGAATGGAAGATGAAGAAGAGGGGAGTTTCTCCTTGAGGGATTCAGTTTAGTGGGAAATGCAGAAATGTAAACTAAAAATTGTAACTCAAGTGTTAAAGTCTATGACCAGAGTATCTCCAAAGTGTGATGAATACAGACTAGCGAGAAATCACTTCACGGTGGTGAAGAATTCACAAAGATCAATTCTCCAGACTAGCCATTTGTAAGAGATATTGTAAGAGATAACCCCAGGGATCATTCTGATATGCAGTTATTAAATCATAGAAAATATTATAGCAACTACAAATGCAGCTAATATCTTTATATTGCAATGTGTCCTTGCTGTTTATATGATCATTTGCTGTCACTGAATGTAACAATAATTTAATTTGATTCAATATTTTCTAAGCACCGAATATATGTAAGACAGTGTGCTAACTTCTGTGAAGAATAAGAGGCTGAGTAAATGTGTCCTCCTGAAGAGACTGTAAAAGGAGAATTTATTCTGAACTGGACCCTGCCTACATGCCAGGCACCGTACTAGGTGCTCTTCTTATGCCAGATTATTTAATTTTCATAAACAGCCCAGAAGGAAGGTATTATTGTTCCCATTTTAGAGATTAGAAAACTGAGGACCAGAGAGGCTGAGTAACTTGCTCAATGTCACACAGCTGAGAAGCAGCAGAGTCAGAGTTCAAAACCAGGTCCTTTTACCCCATGCCTTGCTTTTTTTCTGTCTACATTGTCTCCAAAACTATCCAATTCAGGAAGAAGTACATATATATCCCTATTATGTGAAGATTATCCTAGATCAAGTATAAACAAAGAATAATGATATTAAAGGAGGAAAATCAATGTAAGTCTTCGCGGAGAAAGTTGCAAGGAATCTGCAAATATTTCTGACACGCTGAAGTGAGAATGAGACTATCTAACAGAAGAATATACAGCATCTATCCTTCTAGTGAGTCTCATACAGAAATACAGATAATAATAACTATTCTGAATACCAGTTATGAATTTTAATGATAATACTAACAATCAACATTTCACTGAGTGATTACTATACATCAGGCAGGGAGAGAAGTTACATTATCTTATCCACTCCTCACTACAACTTATGAAGTGGATGTTATTGTGTCTCATTCAATATCCCAGAAAACTAAGGTATAGAATTTAAGTAACTTGCCCAAGTCTCACAGTTAAATAGGCTGCAGAGCTGACATTCAAAGCCCACAGTCTTTGTGTTACGTGACCTACCATTCATAATTGGAAAGTGCTTAGCCAGCTGTCAGACCCACAATAAGTGCTCAGTAATAATTATGAAGGCTGCTATCACTTATCAGTCAGATTATTTCCAAGGGCACAAAAGTGCGGTTACCAAGAATGACTTCAGAGAAGTCTTCGCGGTGCCCTTGCTGAAGGCTTAGTGTTCCAAGTGGTTGGAGGTATGTGTGAAAAGGCAAGTTGGGAGCACAAAGTGCACACATATCAAGGTCAGAAGGAGTCTGACCTTGATTTAAGAAGTGATCATGAAACAATAAAGCTTCTGTAGCAGACCAATAACAACCCAGCTTTTAAAATGCACATTTAAAATTCACATTTCGAAGTGAGAGATCATTGAGCTAGACTTGGAAAGTGATTGGATATGAGCTGCGAGGGGTAAAGAAAGAGTAAAAAGTAAGTTTTGAGGAATTGAGCTTAAGTGGGTGAGTAGGATTTGGTGGTAACGTAAATAAAAATAGGGTAAAAAGGAATAAAAACAGGTTGGGGCTGGAGCTGAGTCAAAAATCATGGAAGCGTGTGAGGAGAGGAAAATATCAACCAGGTTTTGGGAAACTGATTTATAGGAACCAGTGTGACATACACCTGACGGTGTCCAGCAGGCTCTTTGAAATTTGTGTGCCTGAGCCTAGCTCCTCAGAGGAAAAGACAGGATTAATAAATAATGCAGATTTTGGAATGATCCAGAACTGTGTAATATTAGATGGGTTAATGTTTACTCAGTGTATCTAAAGCAGCTTCTGGTTACTAACACTTTGTATACATTGATTAATTGATGGCAGAAGTTTCAGTGCCTGAAATTATGTATGCCATGTACAGATATCTTTATTTTTATTACCTGTATTCTTCACTCCATGATTGTGGGGAATTTGTTCAACTGGTTCACTACTGTATTCCTAGGTTTCAGAGTAATGCTTGGCATATAGAAGGCACTCAATGCATACTGCTCATATGAATGAATGAGTGAATGAATGAATGATGAAGAAAGGGGGGGGGGTCTCAGTTTTTATATCCATGATGAAGAACTTGTTCTTTGTTGCTAATAGGGCATTGACACTTCAAGGAAGATGAGGAGACCTATAAACTATCTGCTTAGAAAAAGGCACACACACTGCAATTTCTCACACAATTAGGAAGAATTCACAGATACCCTGAGGCCCATGGACTAGTCTCCATGGAACTTGGGATAAAAATCTAGGGTTCAGTCAGTGTTTATCTCACTGCAAACCTTGAGAAGGACCTAAATTGAGGGTTTCTGCTATATTTTATACAGTTGATTTTAAAATATCTCAATAAAATATCTCATATGTATGTGTGATATAGTTAACTCTAATTTACACCGTGGAGAGGTTAGTGTTTGAAGCACACAAATCAGGAGTCCAAATTCCAGAGATAGCTACTGCAAATCTTGACAATGTTTTTAGGAGTCCTAGAAATATTGTTTTCACTGATACGATAAATTGGTTTCAAAAAAATGTAGCTGGATTGACACCATCAAATGCTGGTGAGAATGTGGAGCAACGGGGAATTTTCATTCATTGCTGGTGGGAATGCAAAATGGTACAGCCGCTTTGGAAGAAAGTCTGGCAGCTTCTTACAGAATTAAACATACTTCTTCCATATGATCCAGCAATCATGTTCCTTGGTATTTATCCAAAGGAACTGAAAATTTATGTGCACACAAAAACCTGCACACAGATGTTTGTAGCAGCTTTATTCATAATTGCCAAAACTTGGAAGAAACTAAGATGTCCTTCAGTAGGTGAATGGATAAACATGCTGTGGTACATCCACACAATGGAATGTTATTCAGTGTTGAAAATAAATGAGCTAAAAAGAAATAAAGCCATGAAAAGACATGGAAGACACTTTGGTTTTAAAATTAGAACATTGGTCACTTTCAAGAAAAAAAAATTAGTAGGAAGGTGGAGTGGAAATTTTTGGAATAAGGAATAATGAAAAAATTATTGAATGCTTGTTTTATGCAAAATGCTATGCTAGGTTTTGTTGGGAAAACACAGTATATAATATAGACTTTCTGAATTTAAACGATGTTTGAGTTGGAGATTCCTTCAACAGCCTAAGAAGATATTATGGAAATACTGTCCAAGAATGATGAGGCTAAAAAACGTGATTAATTATTTACCTGGTTTTCAATTCATTCATTCCTTTCTTATTTATTTTACCATCCAGTTTATTCACCCTTCTTTTGGTAAAACAGTACCAAGTTCTCCCTTTAGGTAAGCACTCTTCCCCCATTTTCACTATCAGTTAACACCACTATCAACTCTAGGGATGGGCCCAAATTAGATTAAGACAATTGATATAATGTTCCAGTGACAATAACTGATTCATAAATGGGGTCGTGGCTCAATTCAGGTCAATGAAAATAAGGTTTAGGAACTGCGTTAGACTCCTAAGGAATTGTTTTCTTTTTTGCAGTTGGTAGGAGGATTTGGGGTCCTGAACTAAGCCCTTCTGCTGCTACTTGACAATAAGCCTAGAATAACCAGGGGTCCTCAGCCTGGAAGGCATAGAAAAGAAGGAAACCAGGACTCAGGTGTGATATTTTAATTGCTGGATTAAGCCTCACCTGAAGCTTCACTTTTAGATAGTTTCTCAAAGTTTAGAATTATTTCTAAACTTTTCAGGTACATGAATTAATATATTCCCATTACTATTTTAACTGGTATGATTTGAATTTTATAAACCTGCCTTTTAAAAAAGTCCTAATGGAGAAAATTCTTTAGTAGCTTATAAAAAATGTAGAGATGAAAGTTCATGAACGCAAAGAATGGGCTAAATCTAGAAGGATTGAAACCAGACACAAAGGCCCTTCAGAGGTACTCTATTTAGCTAGAGCTTGGGTTTTTAGATAATTCATTGTTCATTCCTCTGTGCTCTGGAAACCTGATTCTTACACTCCAGTTGACACTGATGTCATCCAGCCCTGTATTAGAGCTCATTGTTCAAATGTTTCTTTTTTCTACTAGATGGTAAAGGGTAACTCCCCAGACCTTGCTTAGTACTTGTCACATAGTAAATAGGTCTAGCATTACATTGACTTCTTGAGCAGGGAGGGATGTGGTGAGAGCACCATTTGGCAGATTACTTTGGCAGCAAGTGGGTTGAAAGACTGGGATGGGATAAGGAGGAATGGAGAGGGAGACCAATTAGGTATGCATTTCAGTATTCCAGGGGAGAATGCATAAGGGCTCAGAGAAATAACTCAGCAAAATGTTTAGATCTAAATCTAGACAGCCACATGAATAAAATGGGCATAGCCACATAGACAAATGTTCATACAGTATTTTTTTTATCCTGTTCTCTTTTATTCATATAAAGTTCTTAAAACTGTTGTCCATGGTAACGTTCAGTGGAAAGCTGACCAGCATTTGGAGGCATCAATCAGATCAAACATTGATGAAAGAGCCTGTTTCCTTTCTCTACTAAGTCAATTGTCCTAAATATAGACTGGACGGGTTTCCCAGAGCAATAGAAATGACTAGAACGGAATTCCAGTAAGGCAGTGTCCTTCCCATACACAAAACATAAGCAAGCGTGAAATTAAAAATAGTATCTGAAAAAGCTAAATGTTTAAAACATCCAAGTATTTTCCAACTTCTGTTGTATTTTAGAGTGTTGACTTTCCACTTTCTCTCACAGCAGCATGATGCTGAGTATAAAGAGAAATTTGCAATCTAAGGAAGCATTGGTCGTAAAGAAAACTTTAATGCATTTGAATGAGAGACACTGTCTTCTACGGACAAACTTTGGAAACAGGTCTGGCATTCATTTTCACAGCTGACTGAGAAAATTTTCTACAGATTCAATCTTAAAGGGCAACACACACCCCACCCCTTTCATAAAATGTTTCTTTCATTTTTCTAAAAAAGGTAATATTTCATCATTTAAAAATATTTGGAAAACTAAGAGAAAAAAACAGAAAGAAGGATGGAATTACCCATGATTTAGTCTCTTAACATAACCAGCATCAATCCCCTTTGAAAATTATTTCAAGTATTATATGAACACACTATGTAAATTTTTTCATCTTTTGGATTTTTGCTTAAATGCTACTTCCTTAGAGAAGTCTTCCTTGACCTCTAATTTGTAATTTTTTCTCTTCCCTGTCTCCTCTATTCTTTTCCATAGTGCACTGTTCATTGCTTTGTGATTGTGTATATTTTAATACCAGTATTGCACATGAGGTCAGGATCATAGTTCTGTCTTCAGTATCACATGCCCAACGTGAGACAAGGGCTTGGCATACAACACACAATGAAGATAAATATTTGTTGAGATGTTTTCAGGCACTATGGTGCAGTAGTTTACAGCAGCATGTTTTGCAGCCAGACTTGGGCTTGAACCCTGCCGTGGAAGGCAGAATACTGTTTGTCACTTTACATAGTAAAGGACATGTAAAAGGAAAATGGAAATGGAAAGTAAAAGGAAATGTACAGGTATGACTAAATTAGGTATCTTGAGATGGGATAATTATCCTGGATTATTCAGTGGGCCCAATGGAAGCAATGGAGGCAGGAGGTGACATGATGACGGAAGAAGCCCAGACATATATATATATATGTACACACACACACACGCATACACACATACATAGAGAGATTGGAAGACACTATGCTACTGGCTTTGAAGTTGGAGAATAAAGCCATGGGCCAAGGAACATAGGTGGCCTCTAGAATCTAGAAAGTACAAGGAAACAGATTCTCCCTAGAGCCTCCATAAGGAACCAGCCCTGCCAACCCATCTTAAATGTCTGACCACCAGAACTATGTATAAGAGAATAAATTTGTGGTGCTTTTAGTCACTCTGTTTATGGTCATTTGATCCACCAGCTATGGGAAACTAACCTGCCCACTCTGTACAAGAAAAGTCTCAGGCGAGTTAATCGTCATCTCTATACCTCACTTTCCTTGTCTGTAAAATGGAAAACAAAGCAGTACCTGCCTCACAGCATAGTTTAAATCTGCAGATACATACAAAACATGCGGAGCAGTGCTTGGCATGTCCTATGGCTTCAACAAACATTAACTGTTCGTAAAGTATAAATGACCAAGCAAATGCAATAGATATTAATGATCCCTTTCTTATTCTTTAATTTGTAAATACAATCTATTGTTGATACATTTCCCAAAATTACTTAGTTGACCAAAATCAGGTATGAATGTGTGTCTTTCTTTGTATAACATTCTTCAATTTGACCATCTGGCTAGCTTATCCGCTGGAAGGAGAGACAGCCCCCAGTCATGTTTATTCTCTGGTTTATCCACATCTGCTCTCTCTCTTTCTTTCTCTCTTTGACTTGCCTATCAGTTGTCTTGTCCTCAGTTCTAAAGATCTGCCTAGTGCTTCAAGATCATGCCTTCATAATTGTTCCTGCCTTAGTTTGTGCTGCTATAACAAAATATCATAGACTGGGTGGATTAATCAACAGAAATTTATTTCTGACAGCTCTGGAGGTTGGGAAGTCCACGATCAAGGTGCAGAAAGATTGGGTGCCTGGTGAGAGCCTGCTTCCTGTAGATAGTCACCTTCTTGCTGTGGCTCACGTGGCCTGCTTTTGGTGCTTGCAGGAAGAGAGAGGGAGAGGTCCATGTCTCCTCCTCTTTCTACAAAGACATTAATCCCACTGTGAGGGTCCTACCTTCACAGTCTAATTTAAACCCAATTACCTCCCCAAAACGCCGCCTCCAAATACCATTACAGTGGGTGCTAGGGCTTCAGTATATGCATTTTGGGGACACAAGCAGCAACATTCAGCGTGTAACAGCTTTCTTGACTCTGTACCAGCTCCAGAGGCTATTGATGCCCTGACCCCTGTATCCACCTCAGGTTACTAGGTTCTTATATTAGTATCTCAGTTTTCACTTGTATTTGGGCTCTGGCTGCCAGCCCAGTATAATCAAATCATAACAGGGAAGATCTTTTCAACATAATTGTAGGTAAATACAGGATTTAGAGGTTGTCTTGTGTTTGGGTTCTGGCTCTATAACTTCTTTTTATCCATAGGGAGAATGGCCATATGCCCCACTTTACCTGGGTCAGTCATAATTTATAACCATTGACCCAGAATAATGATTAATAATGTCCCTTTTTTACTCTTGAAAGTGTCCTGGTTTATACAATAAATTGTATGGTCACTCTGATTTGGACTTTTGATGAGTCAATACATCTGAGGGTTTATTCCTCATCTACAAAATGCAATGACACTATCCCTGTCATACGATGCTGGATAGATCATGTAACCTGAGTAATGATCATGGCATACGGTAGATGCTCCCTCTGGTTTAGTTTCCTTCCTTTTCAATAATGACTGAGCACCTTAAAACCAAGGCAAGAAATGCAATCAGACTGCGGTCCATTGATTAATTAGATTTGGAAGAAAGTATTTAAAAGTAGTGTTTTGCTGGCGATGGAGATACAGGCTTAGTCAACTTGCCAGTGGCCTAAATCTAGGAAGGACCACCAAAGTCATAAGAATCTCAGAAACAGAAAAGATATTAGTCATCATCAAGTCCAATCTCCCCTCTCATATACTGAAACCTCCTTGAAGGACCGTCCGTTAATTATTAATATCAGTGGTTAACATTTGTAGAGTGCATACCATGTCTACAACATCATGCCAGCCATCTTACACTTATTACCTTGAATCATTTTTATAAGAACCCTAGAAGGTAGGTACTATGAACACCTCACTGTGAAGAAGAGATTTGCAAATTCATGTAGTCAAAATCCAGTCTCTTGCCTCCTAATGAACTTTTGGTGGTCACATGGAATTTTGGTGAAATAATTAATAACCTAAAATTTGTATTTGCAGAGCGGAGCATTCAAAATGTCCTTAAAATTTCTAAATAATTTAAAGGTATTTCTTCATTGTAAAGGTTGCTTTATTTTTATGGACTTTATTCTGCCAATGTTAACTCCTATTTGTTAGTAGTTCCATTCTTAACCACCACGGAATGCTACAATATCTGGAGACACAGGGAGGCCCTCTGTAGTTCCTGGGGAGTGACAAAAATCACACATTAGAATTTTTTATTTTCCAAGAACAATCAACTGGTTTCAAGATCTGGGAGTTTTGTTGTTTTTGTTGTTGTAACCAATGATAAATTCATAATGCGATGACTGGACAGTTGACAGAGAAGCACTGAAGTGCAGTGGAAAGTGTGAGCGGTTTTGCAGACAGGAAAACTCCATTCTAGTTGATCTGAAATAGTGCATTATGTGCACTTGAACTAGTTATTTTGCTACTTTGTGACTTAATTACACTTCTAAAAAATGGAAGCTTGGCTAGACTGTCACTAACATCCTTTCAAGTTTGACCAGACTCTCTGGGCAGACCAGATTCTCTGAAATATGGCCTAGATTCCATGCGAATTGTCACTTTGGCAACACAGCCTGGTGCTTAGAAAGAGCTCAGGGCATTCAGAAGGATTCAATTTTATATTTCACAGATGGAAACTAATTGAAATTCTGTAGGTAGATTAAGTGTAACAACAAAGGTTTACATAGACCTGTAGCAGACCCTTAGCCGAGAATGGCTTCAATTTGTCGACAGCACTGCGCATGTTGCAGTGAGATCAGTAATCACCTGTTTTTCTTCAGGAAAGTCATCACTGAAAGCAGAGTTTTGCCGGGTCAAGGACACCAGGCTGCTTATTTTGGGATGGATCATGCTCAGGACTTTGAAAACTGGAAGCACTTTTCCAATTCTGCACTAATAGATGTTTAACTTGATTCAGTGCAGAAGCAATAGTCTCAGAAGGAAAGTGTGTTCATCAGCCAGATCTCACTGTGCCCTGCGATTTTGAAGACAGGGTCAGTTTCAGCCTCTTTGTCCCCATCTTCAGCGCATTCTTTTCTAAGGGTTTCTTCCCCAAAGTGTGAAGCACACAAATGGTCTACCTTTTGTAGCTCCCTTTCATGGCTCTTCTCTCTTTTGTGGCATCTTATGGGAACTGTCTCCTGCTTACTTATGTTTATGTATTTGAATTTATCCCTGCTTGTATCTATTCCTGTCTGCTAAGTTCCAGTTCTATGACTTTTACCCCAAGCAGTCAACCTGAACCTGCTTGCTCTCTCAATGGTAAAAAATGACCAACTAGTTATCAAGATCAATTCTATTCTAATTATTTATTGATCACTTGTGTTGTGCTCTGACCCATGCTTGAAGCTGGGGTTTTCGCACGATGCAGTTACGTCCCTCCATTTCCTCCATTGAACTGGCAAGCTACTGGAGGAATAGACAGATAAACTATGCTTTATTTCAGTGAAACTGACTGGTATTATAGAACAGAGCTTCTCAAACTGTCTATGGTGAGGATCAATTCGTTTTGTTTTGTTTCCCCAATCTGTGGTACACAGATGCATCTGTAAAATATAAAATAGTACTTATGGATGTTGTGACAATATCAAATTGCCACCATAGTTACTAAATGCTTACGCTCAATTTCTGTATTTTACCCTTGCAAATGGGCAACTACCAGTTTGCAAAACAGCCTTTACCCCGCAGACTACAATTTGGGTAGCACTTAGTTAAAAAACGAAAATAAATGCTGTTGGAACACAGATGAGTATGCAGTTCATCCTGGCTGGGGCATGAGAGCAATCTCATAGAGTCACACTGGGACCCACGTTTTAGTTCTCTTCTTCCTCCACCTTTGTTTTTGGAAGGCTAACAAGTACCTCCATCTTACAAGTCTAGTTTCCCTTTACTTCTATCAGATTTACTAGATCCGATCACCTCCACCCTTCAAATCACACTTCTGCCTTTCATTTACAGCATTTTTTCCTTCTGCCCCTTATCCAATAAGGGCCTGTTCCTCAGCAGTGTGCTATCTTTACGCTCTACGTTTACCCCCTCTCATGCTTCTTCAGAGCCTGTCTTGACTGGGCAGTAAAAGCTCACCACACAAAGGCAGACAGAGCTTTGAACACACCTTTCTTCTGTTATGCCCCTATAATGTCTCCTTTCTGCACTGCCCCTCAAGGCCTCTGTGATCTAATTCCCATCTAATTCTCAGTTGTTTTCATCACAACTACCTAATCATGATTGCAACCCTGCATCAAAGCTGAATTATTTACTGGTTTTCAATGGGTCCTAGAAGTATACATCTTCATGCCTTCAATCATGCTTTATTTCCCTTCCGCCTTAAAGTTCTCACCACCCTTCACTATTCCCTAGTGGTCCCACCTGCTCCACCAGACCATCTCCACAAAAAAGAGCTATTCCTCAATGCCCACCTTGAATCCCATGCCTATCATGAAATCTCCAGAGATTGTACTACAGCTGGAATAATCACTCAATCTGCAGTTTCCTAATGTATTCCATTTTGCCTCTCTTCTGACACTTGAGACTGTCTGTCTCAAAACATGGTGATTTGTAGGCAATTATCCACCATCCATGCAAGTTCTCTCAGGTCAGAATTGATGCCTTGTTCACTCTCTAGTAGGTACATACCACTGTGCCTTGGTTTGCCGCTGTGTCAATAATTTACTTATTCATTTGCTTATATAGAATTTTCTGAACCTACTATGTGCTGGCCATACCTTCCCAGCCTTCCACAAACTCACAGTGCATCAGGACAAAGCAGATACAGGTAATTATCAAGCTGTTTGGTAAGTACAAAGAGAGTGTTTTGCACTGGACACAGCAGATGGAGAGAGGATGTCTAGCTCAGAATAAAAGTAAGAACAATGTCCAGGGAGTCATTCTTTAGGAGGTGCCAATAGAGATGAGAGTAAAAAAGATAAGCAAGCCCAAGAGAGGCATGCGGACAGCCTGGACAAAGGTTGTAAGGCAGGAAACCGCCACATGGTGCACACAGGAGGTATAGACAGGCCAAATCGATAGAGAATAAAGTGTGAGAGAGAGGGGTGGCTACTCAGGAAGGGGACACATATAATTCACAAGTGTCCAGAAGCAAAACACTTCTTGCAAACAAGATAGTTTGATAAGCAAACATAAACACCAACAATATTAAAAAGTAAATGAGGAATGAGCTCTAATGCTAATATTCAAAAGGCTGATTTGACAGACGGGTACTTTATACCTATCTGATTTTTTTTCCCTTTTGATTTTGCTCCTTGACACAATTTTGAGTGTCTAACTGTGGTTTCATCTCTCAGATATCTTTGTATACTCACAGGCATCTGAGGGCTACTCGATGGATATGGTTAAGAGTCATTTAACCAACCATTATTTCAAATAAAGCAGTCTAGCCACTGAACTGGATTGAATTAAGTCCCACCAAAATTCATGTCCTGGACTTGAGAATGTGATCTTATTTGGAAATAGGGTCTTTGCAGATGAAATTAGTTAAGATGAACTCATATTGGATGAGAATGGGCCCCAAATCTATCTGGTGTCCTTATATGGAGAAGATTTGAAGACAGAGAGATGAACACACAGAGAGAGAAAATGGCCAGGTGAAGATGGAAGCAGAAATCGGGGTGATGCAGCCACAAGCCAAGAAATGCCAAGGATTTCCAACGACCACCAGAAGCTAGGAAGCAATGGGAGTGCTCTCCCCTGGAGACTTCAGAGAGACCATGAGCCTGCTGACACCTTGATTTCAGATTTAGACTGTGAAATGATACATTTTTATAGTTTTAGGCCACCCAGTTTGTGGTCATTTGTTCAGCAGCCCTAGGAAACTAATATAGCAACGTAAATAGATCAGGCGTATACACTCTCCTTCTTAATTTGGCCTAATCATCTCAGAAATGTCCTCTCCCTTACTGTCCTAGACAACTTAATTTCCACGGAGTGTTCTGCTGAATTTCGCAAATCGGAGGCATTGACCAGATTCTCTTAAAGGTCTATGAATTTATTTTTGTTCTCCTAATGCATTAAAATTAGGTAAATGAATCTCATTTAATTTTAAAGAAACCTGAACTTCATCACATTTTCCATGTACAAAACTTTTAAGCTCTCTCTATAGATATATCTTCCTCACATAAAGTAGTTCCAGATTCAGTGCATATTTGTTAAATTTTGTCCGAAGTGCTGTTTCCAAGGCATGTTGCTTAACTAATCAAGAAATGCTACTTATGTAGGAAAAATATCCAAGTCTGTGCATATGTATGATATATATTTTACTAGTGTATAAACTTTGGTAAAGATGAAGGGTCTAAGGTTCCAACATTTCTTGGAAGGGTGTCTCAATATTGAGTTGGCTCTTTGGTGAAAAACAGATTGTTATTACTCTTCTTTCTGATAATGATAGGCAGCCATTGAGTTCTGCTCAAAGGGCCAACCATGTGTATTTACAGGAAGATTTGCGATGATTACACTTCTCTTTAGATGTTTCTGCCCAGTCTTGAGAACGCCACTTTAGCATTAATTTCATTTGACAAAGATGGGAAGCCATTTGTCAGGGGGTGAGGGAAAGGGTGTCATGGCACTTAAGCTGCAATAACATCAATAATTTGTGGAAGCTCAGGTCTATTTATCTCTAACATTCAAACCCTGATCACAGATGCCTGACTTTCCCAATTGTGGTCAATGTCAAGACACAGATAAGTGCATGCACTCAATCAGAGGAAGGAAGGAAGCTGCCTTATACACAAGGGCACACATAAAGAATACGAGCAGGTAATAATGTTTTCCTCACTGAGGTGAAATTACCTGTTCTTTACCCCAATGCTTGCATTTGACAAGGGAACCTTGATTCACGGTTGTTGATAAATTGCTGGGTAGAAAGAATACCTCTGTGCTCAGACCCTGTCATCTGTTGGAGACACTGTTTTTGTTCTTTCTCCTGGTAAGCGGAGGTACAAATTTCCCAGCAAAAGCTTTAACTTCAGTGGCGTAAAGCAGCAGTGTTGCTCTGAGGAAGTTGTTGTGCACACAGAAGAGCAATGCAATACACTTGTTGAATTACAAAATTGGACTTGTGCATAATGTCTTAATGAAGACATGATATTTTAACCTGTTTATAAAATAGTTCTTTATCAATGACTATATTATAGATAAAGAAGGAAGAAGTTAATAAAAAGAATTGGATAACAATTGGTTATAACAACTAGCTACTGGGAATGTGTCTAATAGGCAATATATATGTAAACTTAAGGATTATTTCTTATATATGTGTTAGCATATGGTATTTGTTTTTCTCTTTCTGACTTACTTCACTCTGTATGACAGAGAAAAAGAAGACAAAGAAAAAAAAGTTTCTTTTATGGAAGAGTAATATTCCATTGTATGTATGTGCCACATCTTCTTTATCCATGCTAACACATATATGTATGGAATCCCAAAAAAATAAATGGTTCTGAAGAACCTAGGGGCAGAAGAGGAATAAAGATGCAGACGTAGAGAATGGACTTGAGGACACAGGGAGGGAGAAGGGTAAGCTGGGACGAAGTGAGAGAGTGGCATGGACATATATACACTACCAAATGTAAAATAGATAGCTAGTGGGAAGCAGCCGCATAGCACAGGGAGATCAGCTTGGTGCTTTCTGACCACCTAGAGGGGTGGGATAGGGAGGGTGGGAGGGAGACACAAGAGGGAGTAGATATGGGGATATATGTATATGTATAGCTGATTCACTTTGTTATAAAGCAGAAACTAACATACCATTGTAAAGCAATTATACTCCAATAAAGATGTTAAAAAAAAAAAAAGAATTATCTCTTATATATCATTCAATAGTTTTTATGTCTATTTATTAGGAATGAAATATAACATTTAATAAATTATTACTGAGAACCTACTATATGTTAGACACAGCCACAGATCTGGGGTTTAATTCACTGTTGAAGGAATAGTAGAAGAATTTAATACATTCCTTCCTTCATTTTTATATTCACTCATCCATACATTCACTCAAAAGCATTCTCAAGAGTATATATCATCTGCAAAGCACTGTGTTAAGAGTTATTCCTTGTCTTTGTGGAAACTCTCCAGTCTAGTACAGAAGGTGGATAAAAAAAAAATTGTTTAAAATGCAGGGGCTTCCCTGGGCGCGCAGTGGTTGAGAATCTGCCTGCCAATGCAGGGGACACGTGTTCGAGCCCTGGTCTGGGAAGATCCCACATGCCGCGGAGCAACTAGGCCCGTGAGCCACAACTACTGAGTCTGCGCGTCTGGAGCCTGTGCTCCGGAACAAGAGAGGCCGCGATAGTGAGAGGCCCGCGCACTGCGATGAAGAGTGGCCCCCGCTTGCCGCAACTGCAGAAAGCCGTCGCACAGAAACGAAGACCCAACACAGCCAAAAATAAGTAAATAAAATAAAGAATTATTAAAAAAAAAAAAAGTAAAATGCAACATGATATATATGTGTGTGTATATATGTATATACATATATATGCATATATGTATGTATATAAATACATGAGGTTTAGTGATAGAGATAATGAGGTGGTGACCTTGGGAGGAATGACGTAGGGATGAGTGAAAAAGACAGGTGAGGTAGAGAGAGCTCCCTGAGTAGGAAACACTTAACCCCAAATTTGAAAGATGATTAAACATTTGCTAAAAGAACATCTAAGACAAAAGGCATTGCAGTGAGTGGCGGAAAATGTGTGACGTGAAAGAGAAAATTGTAGTAGTTTGATATCACTGATAGGAAGGTATGAGCCTAACAGGTGTGGAAAACAGAAACAGAGAGAGACAAGAATCAAGTAAATTGAAGACTGAAAAGTGTCCCTTGAGTCTGGGATTTAGGAAGTCACTGGTAACATGAGAAAAGCTATTGCAGTGGAGTAATAGTGGGGAAACAAAGCTGGATCATAATCAGTTGTCAGACTGTCCTAGGAGGTCAGGGCTTAGCTTGTGATGCCTGAACACAGAGGGTGCCTAGTAAATATTTCCGAATTATTGAATGGATACATTCATAATATTTTAATGTAAATACAAGAAAGGAAAGAGTATAAGTTTTCAGGAAAGAGGGTCATGATTTCAGGGAGGCTCGTAAGTATTTAAGTAGATTCATTGTCAGGGAAGAAGTAGAGACTCAAGATTCAGAAGAGAGAGAGGTTAATACCAGACAACAGGAGCCCAGGAGAGCTGTGGGCAGTCGGGGAGAGGGAAAGAGAAGGAATCAGAACCACTGGAGAGGGATGAGCCTTAAAGCAGAAGGAACACATTTCTTCTTAGGTCAGTCAGTTCATCAAAAAACGTGTGTAGGGCACTTGTGGGGACTGTAAGATCCCCTACAGAGTTTCACAAATGTATCCAGAATCACCCTACCCCTTGTCAACATTCTACCATCTCAATCCATTGACCTTCAACCGTTTTTTTTTATGATCCACAGAAGAAACATATCTTATGCCGTGACCTCCAAAACACTCATACACACAAACACAGACACCTTACACGAAAGTTTCATAAAACTTATTCCTAACATGTACTTACACTATGTGTCATGCCCTGTGATAGATTGTCTTCTATTCCATTTTATTAAAAAATTCTGGTTAAGACCTACAATATCTATTTCACTACTGCAGGAGTTTGTAATTTTTTTTTTTGTACTCTGTACACTTTTGATAGTCTGGTGGAGCCTGTGGACACCTCAGAAGAATGTTTTCTGACTATATAAAAGACACAGGTTGCAAAGAAAATTAATGCTATTACAATGCAGTTATCAAAATATTAAAACAACACATTAGCTATGGGTCTAATAACTACTATAATTTCAAAATAGTGAAGAACAGAGAGAGTATTTGATATATTTTCAATTATAATGTGATATGAAACTATTTTAAAGTCTATTGGTTATGAAGTCACAGAAGCTACTACTAATAATGTGGTTTTGTTGTCTACACTTACAATTAAACAAAATGCTAAATTTCTTAGGGTTAGGGTTAATAAAAATGAAGATGGAATAGTCTTTGCATCCAGGCTCATGGACCCCCTGAATGTTCTGGCCCACCTACCCCAGGTTAAGGTCTTTTGCTAATGGTGGTTTGAGATCCAGCTCCTGGCTCTCTTTTGTATCATTTCCTACACTCTTATCCTCATACACCCTGCTCGTAGTCAGATCAATCTTCTCATTTTTTGTCAGACTCAGGGGGCATGCTTCTGCCTCAGGGCCTTTGAAGTTGCCATGCCCTCCTCTGTCTATAATGTTCTCCCCGGATATTCATGGCTTACTTCTTCATTGTGTTCAGGTCTCTGATCAAACGTCCCTCTTCAGAGATCCCACCCTGACTGGCAGCCCTACAATAGTGCCCCCACTTCATTGCTCTCTATTCCTTTACCTTGCTCTATTTTTTTTTTTACAACATTCATTTATCTAGCAGTGTATCATAAAACTATTTGCTTTTTTGGCTAGTGACTCCCCTCTGTAAGTTCTCTGAGGCAGGGGTTTCTTTGGTTTAAGTACATCTCAGTGACTGCCATGTAGCAAGTGCTTGGTTAATATTTGTTGAAACAAGTCATCTCAACAGGCTATGATCAGTGCTTAAATGTGAGGCATATCCAGTGTTCTGGGGGTCAGAGAAGAGGGATGGCTTCTAAGAGGAGGTACTGTCTGGGTACAGTCTTGATATCATCAAAGACTGGAGGAAAGAAGAAAATTAAATACTTCATTTGGAGAGATGTTTAGGTTTCAATCTAGATAGTCTAAAGTCATGTTTAATGAAAATAAATGGCTTTCTCAGTCGTACCAAATGGCCTTTTGTATTTTCTCTCTACCCTGTAAGCTCTGCATTAGTTAAGGATTTGTGTAAGAAGCAACCCAAAGTAGGCATATAGAAATAACACAGATGGAAATGTAAATATCATGTAAGAGTTTGGAAGATGAGTTCCATTGACAAAGAACTGGGCAGGTGGGATTGGCATAGCATTTGTATTGATATAACCACATTAGTTTGCATAAGGGAAATAGATTTATTCTTTTCATTAAATGTAGTACAATGATTTTAATCCACCAAGAGGGAAATGTAACATTTGTCTTAATCTGCAACTCATTGATTCTACTGACTTTTTCCTTATTCAAAAGTTTTTTTCTCCTCATTCAAATTTTTATATTAACCAGACTTGAGATAGGCAGGGTTTTATGATAATTGAAAGAGGTTTTCAAGATAAAATGTCTGCAAGTCTTATCTGAAAATGCCAGATCCAGTAAGTTATAGTATCTGATACTAAAATCAGAAACTGACATACATTTAATTAGCCTCCAGTTAGTGAACATATATTTAATAAACGGTCATTTAGTTTGCCCTTTAAGATAGGCATTCAGGGACTTCCCTGGTGGTCCAGTGGTTAAGACACCGTGCTTCTATTGCAGGGGGCACGGGCTCGAATGATCCCTGGTCAGGGAACTAAGATCCTGCATGCCGCGTGGCACGGCCGCACCTTGCCCCCCCAAAAAAGAGAAGGCATAAATAAACAATATCAAAAAAAATTTTTTTTAATCTCAAAAAAAAAGATAGGCATTCAGTTGGTGTAAATTCTCCTCTACATTATGTCCCTTTTGTCCTTCAAGAGCATCCCATAATACCATAGAGAAGATGTACATACACACTGAAATTACCTGATGTCATATACAAAACAAAAAATAATTAGTACATAATTTATTACATACTAAAAATATGGACATTCAAAGGGTCAGAAAAAGATAACAATCTTTTCACTCATTTATCCTGCCAATATTGAGATCAAAATAATGCTGTCTGCTGTGCTTGGTGCTGGAGATATAAAGGGAACAAGTTAGATGAGTTTACCTTCTAACAAGGGAGTAGATAATAGATCAGTAGATAATGAATAACTCACAAAATTAGTGAGTTCAGATACTTAGAAGTGTTATGAAGACAATAAAATAGATAATAGAATTTGGTCCACATAGATCTTCAAAATCCCTGAGTAAAGGCAATCTAATTTAATTCTTGGTCCTACCACCTCCTCATACTTCCAAAGTAGCTTCCTATAGAAGCAAGGAGAATTCCTACATTCCTTTACATATTCAGGCCATCTGTAGCAGACAACAGATCCCATGGAGCAAACATTACTTTTTGAAATCCAATCTCTACCAGGAAATTACTCATGCCAATAAAATTCTTCACAAGGAGGATTTCCCAAAGGTCATTCATTCATCCCCCTTTGTCTGCTGCTATTGCTTCCCAATGCCTAGCCTCAAGCCCTGTCGATTTGCCTGAGAAATACCAGGTGTGATATGATCCATTAGAAAAAGCTTCCTAGCTTCCATGTAATCCAGGAGGTGATGATTGATTAAACTGGAGAATAGGGACAGCTGGAAGGGGAGCAACTGGAGAATGAAAGGGAAGCGAGTGAATGAAAATTTCACTCCTGACGGGGTTGCCACTTCCAAAGTACCTTTCCCCCTATTCCTCACAGCGCAAGAATGCCACCTTATAGGTAGCCATCCCTTGGAACATTATTGAGACTCTTTTCCCTTAAAAATGCACATCTGCTTTAATGTAGCAATATTTCTTGTCAAGGTCTACCCTAAGGAAATAACAAGAGATGCAATCAAATATTTACCCATAAGGATGTTCAACTCATTGTTATTTATAGTATTAAAAAATTGAAAGTAAACATCTAACTAGGCCAAAATAAGGAACTGGTTAGATAAATTAATGCATATCCTCGTATGCTTATGTATGTGAAATTCTACAGAGCTATTACAAATGATGTTGCATAATATTTAATGGAGGGTGTGTGTGTGTGTGTGTAAAAGCAGTTTACATACAGTATATGCAGTGCAATCCAAATTGTGCATATGTTCACAGAAAAGTTACTTAGCATATGTATCACCAGAAGTTAACAGTGGTAAATTGGGTAATTAAAAAAAATTTAGTTATGCTTTTCCAAAGATTTTTCAAAATTTTCTAAAACCAAAATCTTCTAAACATGAGTTAGCTTTTATAATCAGGAAAATATGTTATTTTGTCAAAGCATCTCCTTTTGAGTGGTGAACACTTCTTGAAGAGGCCACAGGTTTATCCTCTGACACTTAAGTGGCGGGTCAGAGTCAAGTCAGAGGCTTAAGGCTGGACCTATAGGTAAAAATGGTGCAGACTAAAGGCAGAGCACAGAATGGAGCTTATAACAAACTTTGGTCTTTGCAGACAAATGAGCCAGATGGCATGTGAGGGTCTCTGTTCAGAAATAACAGGAATCAATCACAGAGGCCATGGGAATCAGCCAGTGGGGCTTTTATTCTACTGTGAAGAAAGTCACTGTGCAGCATGTGCCACTCTCTGAGGTGGGCTGAGGCTTTGTGTGTGTGTTGCATTGTTTGGTTTCGTTTTAAGCTCAAGTAGGCCTTGAGGTACCAACTAGAATCTGCACAGGCTGAGCTCTAAGCTTCCCACCATGGATTCACTATAAGATGTGGTGCAGGGCATTTAGCTACTGACACTGCAATCTGCTTATTGATATCATGGGTGGGGTGTAAGGATGGCTTCCCTACAGTCTCTCAGGGTTGTTGGAAGGGACAGAGAAATGTGAAGTGCTTTTCTCAGTATGTATTATACATCACAAATCCAAAGCAAACAACTGACCAAACAATTCTGTGTAAGAGAAAAATTGGCAATTTGTAAATACTACACTTAGGTGAGAACTGGAGCAAATATTATACTGTTTTTGAGACTCTGATATCATCTGTAAAATGGAGATAATAATAGTCACCACTTCACAGAGTGGTACAATGATTGAATGTGTCTATGTATATAAAATACTAAGCAGGGTGTCTAGCATAGGTTAGTGCTTATTGTTAGCCATTTTTATTACTATTACTGTATCAACATCAATATTATAGCCTTTACTCTCTATGAATTTGTCACTCTTCTCAGGGTGATTCATAGAAGTAGCTGGTACTTCCCTCAGATGTATTTATTCTCTGAACAAAAGTAACTGCTTCAGAATAGCTCCCACTCTTTAGAAGATAGTTTTACTCATTTATGGTGATAATCAAAAGTACAATAATGATTTAAAAATAGAGAGCCTTTGGTCATTTCAGGACCTTTTATAGAATAGTTTTGCATATGGAGCAAACATATTTTTACTGTTAGAGATAGAAATGATGAAAGAAATTAATGTTTCTGTGGAAATATCTTTAATCACAATTACTAAGCAAATGGCATTATGTATTAAAGCTGCAAATGATCCTCCTAAGAATGTAGGTTGGCATCCTTATAATGGGGGTCTATCCCCAATGCATCATGGAGTGGTTAGAACCTGCAAGTCTCAGGATTAGAGTGGGACATGGAAGTCATCTGTAAGCTTATAAGATCTTTGCATGGAAAAACTCCAGGAATTAGAAACTCTCCACCTGTAATTATTAGTTGCCTTAAATATTTTCTGCAGTACAGGAAACAACACGCAAACAAAAACAATGAAATCCATTACTTACTCTGGTCCTTCGGTAACCGGTTTAGTAAACCTGTCTGTATTTTTTTATTGTCTGAACATAGAGTCACTGATGATTACAAAATCAAAACGAAAACAAAACTCTGTTCTTTAGGGTGCTTACTGCATGAATTGCTAGAGGCCTTGCTGGTTGGAGAAAATCAGTGGTCAGTTTATTAGAGAAAATTACATGTGCCAAGCCCCACAGGCAAGAAGTGTAGATTTTCCTGCAGGATCACTAAATTCATTGAGATAGGGAGAGATTTAGCAAGTTGTAGCAAACATGGATGAATTGTTACTGAGGCAACCACTTGCCAAAATGGCTTTCCAGACGAGGGAAAAACTTTTCACTGGCTCATTTAGTTAGCTTAATACTTTAATAAAAAATTCATTTTAATTTTTCATTCATTTTCCTTAATTGTGAAGACTAACAAATGCTGGCAAATAAATAGTTTCCCTTTATACCACTTTCCACCAAAACCAGGCTGTGGATGGCTAAAGATCAAAGTCATTCCTAAAGTAGATTCTTCATAAATTGGTTGATAATTTGAATACTTTATCTTTGCTTTTTGAATAGACGAATGTTTACTAGCCATAATGCTATATCACAGTGACAGCCTTGGTTTACACCAGTAGAAAAATATAATTTTGGAAGAAGCCTTTTGCAGTTGGCTATGAATCTACTCTATTTATAATATTGAATATAAACACACAAATCTCACGGAGAGGAAGTGTCTTTCCAGTTGAATTCTCTATCAAACTGAGACATAGAATGTTAATTCTGCACCAGTGTTGATGAGTTCTGATTCTAAAAACATTCCTTTTAATGCATCACCAAATACTTAAGTTTGAGGTTAGTTGAAACTATTAGAATATTTTTCAACTTTTAGAATAAATGCTTTATTAAAATGCACATTTAAATGAGACACATCACTGAGACCTGATTACTTAAGTTGCTAAGTCCTCAATAACAATAATTAAAGCTTCCATCTCATTACTAATAAAATGACAAATTGAATATTGTTTATGCACTACTAAAATTAAAATTTATTTTAGAAGAAAATCTTGAATGTTACTGAATCAAAAGTCAATATAGATTGATAATTAAATCTATTTCATCTATTACATTTACTTCCAAAATAAAGAGAAAATAGAAAAAGAAACAAATTCCTTTCTATCCTGTATGAATTACATTCTGGGGCACTGCTATTAGTGGAATGAAGATCTGGTCTCAAATCTTACATTTATGACTTACAAATTATTTGACCTATGACTGATTTATTTACCTCAGCTTTCTTTTTTTTTTTATTAAATGCAGCCACTAATACTACCTTATTAGTTTTCTGTGAGGTTAAAATGAGAAAACAAATGCCTTTTCCCTGCCTTTTCTAAGCAATGAGGAGGGGACTGGTTTCTGGAGGTTCACTCTGCTCCCAGGCCTTCACTGGCTGCCCTGACTACATCACATCCCTTCACACACCTTACAGAACTAGAATGAATTATAATTGCTCTTTTGTTTCTATTCATTTATGACTTGGGTAAACAGATAGGTATCCCAAATTCAGGGAGCTCTGAGTGTAAGCTCTATGAATGCAGTATTTTGCCTACCTTTGGTCTTTGTTTTGGTGCATTATTTTTGCTCATTTTTGTATATTCCATGTTTTTGCTATAACTTTCAAATAGTAGGTGCTTAACAGACACTTGCTGAGTGAACAAATATCCCTGTAGACCATGTGTGATAAGGTTTTTGAGGGAGGAATAATATCTAAAACTAATAATCGGGGTCAGATGAGAAAAGTAGAATATATCAGACTCGGAACCAGAAATTCGAGAGCAGCACCTGAGGCCACACTAAGAATGAGAGCACCTGCAGGAATCATGTGGCAGACAGATGCTCTAGGTGGCTCCCTCCGTGACTCCCACCTGCTGAAAGTCATGTCTTCATGTAATCCTCTCCCCTGAGTTTGGGCACAACCCGTGACTTGATTCTAACCTAGGGAATATGGCAAAGGCAATGCAATGTGCATGCTTACATTATATAAGACTGCAATGCCTGTGTTGCTAGAGTCTCTCTTTCTGTTATTGGCTTTGAAGAAGCCAGCTGCCATGGACTGTACAGTCACAAGGAACTGAATGCTACCAACCACCATATGAGCAGTGAAACAGGTTCTTCCCTCAACAAATCTACAGATGAGAACCCACTCCTAGCCGATATCTCGATTCCTACCTTGTGAAACCCTAAGCATAGGACCCCTCTAAGCTGTGCCCAGACTCCTGACCCACAAAAACTGTGACATAATAAATGTGCATGGTTTAAGCCACCAAGTTTGTGTTACTTTGTTACACAAATAGAAAACTAATACTAAGCAATCAAGGTTAAGATATAGAAGCAAAGAAGAAACAAAACCAAAGGTTCAAATATGTGCAGGTAGAGAAAAAGAAACATTCATATCAGATTTTTCTAAAGCCATAAAATATTCATGAAGTGATACCTTCATAAGATCAGCTCCAACTTGTCTCAAAGGGGCCAGACCTTGGGGCCATGGGCAACATTAATGCAATAGTTACAATTTTCTTGTGAACTACGTAACACAATTCTGCTTCAGAGTCACAGCCTCACGAGAGATGAGCAAAGATTAGTGCAAATCCTTTATCACTAATGCCAAAAGCTATAATGTATGTGTCCATAGCATCACTTTGAGATCCAAAAGTAACACATAGCTTGAATGTCATAAGCAAGTAGCAGTATTTTCCCTAATGATATTGTGAATTGTTACATAAAAACCAGCGAAGGGAGCAAGCACAAGGATAGAAGTTTTTTCAAATACCCTGAGGAGTTTCCTTAATGAAGAGGAAGTGTTCCTGTACATGGCAGAAATCTCGTAACTAGATGGAAGTATCATATAAAGCAGAAGGAGTTATTCCAGCTTAGGGAGCTCTAGCTCTGTGTGGGACACCATACCTAATTCTGCTGCGCGTGAGCAAGACTGGGAATTCTGATCCTCCCAGTTTACGTGGGCGCCACAGTCTCCCTTGTAGTATAGTGATCTGTCACCCAGGGGTGTGCAGACTCCCAGTGCAACAGCTCAGGGAGGTCCTGCCCTACAAAGAGGTGGCAGAAAGTTGCAGTCCTTGGTTGCTGGAAGTTCTCTGCTTTCAAACATCCTAGTCTCCTCTCTCCCAAAAGGACCAGAAGGCAGGTTGCCTGGCAGCCTTGATCTTGGCTGCCACCACCTCGATCCAAAGTGGAAGAGATGAACACCCCTCCCCCCAGATACTTCTAAGCCTAAGCTGATTTTGCTAACTAGAGCTTAGTTTTGGAGTATTTGTATTTGAGGCATCCTGCAAAATACTTACGAGTGCTGAAACAAAATATTTGAAGACATAATGCCTAAAATCATAGGCGATCCATTATCAGTTTAGGCCATACACTTGCCATGAGTTGTTTTCTATTGATGTTATTTTTGCTTTTCTTCTTTCACTCAAGTGTCAGACAGCTTTGATGCACCTACTCCTTGCCAGGCACTGTTAGCCTTTGGGATACTGGGAGGGAGAAGCATACTGCAAACCTTTTATTCTCATGAAATAAAGATGCAGGGTTCACATGTTTACTGCAACAGATCCATTGGTTATTAAAAAAATTATCGTATAAGTTGAAAAAAAAAAGAAAGGAAAATTAGTTCCTCATGGAAAAGGGAATGTAAAATTAGAACTAATTTTTTATAAGCACTAATAGCTAAAGTTCTGTTATTAAGTGAAACATAGACCTACAACTATTGCCATTTAAAATGCAATTATGAAAATGTAATTTCCCATTTCTTTTTATCTGAGTTTCTCTACATTATTTATTAATTAGTTCTTGCAGGGATCCCGAGAGATAAGGATGATATTACTAATATCCTGGTTGTACAGACTTTAGTAGCTTACCCCGAGTGAGTAAAGTTGAGCTTAAAATAGAGACAAAATGAACAAGGGAGATTAGGTATTTCATTGGATGCAAGAATTTTAGAATTGGAAGAGACCTAATCCAACCTTTACATTATATATAGAATAAGAGCAGGAGGATGAATGACTTGCTATAAGGTCTCACAGCTCTCACCAACAGGTCCAATTTCTAAACCACCCCGCATTCTATTTCCCATTCCTTCAGTTAGCCATTCCATACCAGTTATTCCCTAACTGTGCAGAACTGAGTACTGGGCAAGGTACTGTGATTTTGTGAGCCAGAGCCGTGGTTCTCGCTCATTAGGGCTCTTCAGTCTATTGGAGGGTGCAACAAAGGGTTAAAGATGTTGGAATAGACGTGCAGGGACCTACAGGAGCTAAAAAAGTTTAGATGTAATCCTGGTATTCTTCTCTAGAAATAAGTCTCAATATGCATGGAGAGGAAAGGTGTGGCCAAAGGACATTTACAGCAGGATGATATATACATAAGCTCTAAGGTGGCTCAAACACTCAAATGCCTGCAGGGTCTGAGAATTTCATACAAAAGTGTGACTCGTGCATGGTGTGAGTGCACATGCAACACTGTGCTGAGGGCTGTGGTTGCCGGAGGCTGAGTGCCGCACTTAAAAAGGCACAGCCATACTCAGCCCTGCCTCAATATTCCCCTGTGTGTACATGAGCCCAGTGCTGCTAGAGCTTCTGACTTTTTTTTTTCCCAAAGACATCACGATATAGAGTTTGTGAAATTTCCTGAAGCTCTTAACTTGGCTGCTGGCCTCATAGGAGCAGAGCTAGAGTAAGTTGTCCACCCAATTAGCAAATACACAATATATGAAGAACATCTTTAAAATGAGTTGTGCTTAAATTCACTCCTTTCCCCTGGAGATATTTGCATAGGCTTGTTCATTGTGTTTTCCTGAATATCTGGTTGTTACTAGTGATGGCCTACGCTGCTCAAAACCTTAACAACTGAGGAATTTCCAAATGCTGCATTTTTTTATCCAGCCAAATGGCATGGTAATGGTATATGTGAACTTATGTCCTTCTCCCTTTTATAGCAGTGCTGGAGTATCTGATTTACCTTCTGGGATTAATCTATCCCTATTATAGGTGTTAAAGGAGCCCATTTCTACAAGTGGGGTGTTCAGCAGTTCTTGATGTCATGTATCATTTTAACAGGCTTAATGCAGGTCAGGCACAGTGCAAGGGCTTTATATACATGATCTCATTTATCCAAATGGTCACTCTATGGGATGGGTACTATTACTGTTCAAATTCATCTGAAAAACTGAGGCTCAAATAGGTTAAACAACTTTCAAAGTCACACGTCCATTAAGTTGAGTGTGATTGGAACCTGGATAAAAATGATTTTAAAGTCAATGTTTTTGCTATTGTATCTCCCTATGATGTGAACACAAGTGGTCAACTAGTGAAAAATTTAGTAAGTACCACATACTTTCTCTATTCGACAGCGAACAATCTAGATCACAGATTTTCTTTTCAGTTTTGACTATAAAATCATATTTTCTTTTGAGTCTAGAGTAGAAATGTCTAGATTTTCTGATATCTTGTATGCAGGTCAACTCAATAGAAGGAAAGAGGCTGATTTTTCAGAACTTGGGGTAATTATTCTACTATAGTGGGTATCCCACCATTGTGGTAATATATACATATATACAAAGCAGATCTGGATAATAGAAAACTAACAGGAAAAAAAGCTTATAGTTTGAAATGGAAGTATTGAAGTTCAAAGTTGCAGTTCCTTTCATTACAAATTAGTGATGGTGTTGGAGATGCATTGGGTTGGAGCAGGGTGAAGTCAATGGTATATGAGCATTGAATCTTTCTTTCCAACCTTGCAGACAGACTAAGTTTCAATTACTTGTTCCATACCCTGCTAACTTTGTGAACTTTGGCAAATAATAACCATTATAAGCCTTATTTTCTTGACCTTGTAAAGATTGGTGAAAAGATTAAATGAAATAATATTTATCAAGTTCCTAGCAGAGTGTTTAGAACAGAGTAGATACCCATAAATACCACTTCTTCCCTTTGCTTTTCTCTTCATTGTTTCTCTGCTCATAGAAGGCTTTCAAAGCCTGGGGACTGGGGAGAATTCTCTTAGGGCTAACTAACCACAATGGGTCCAAAGATGCCCCCAGTTAGAAGGATAATGATGAACGTTTCCTAGTATTAGACACTGTGCCAAGTCCAATAATGAACTTGCATGTCCAGTAATAATTAACCCTCCTGGCAATCTTGTGAGAGAATTGCCATAATTTTAACCATCTCATAGACAATGAAGTTGAACTATGGAGAGATTACATGATTTGTCCCAGATTAACTTGTCTAATAAACTGTAGTGTTTGAAGATGAATTTGTTTCTGTGCTAAGAAGCCTAAACCTGAGCACAGCAGTAAAGAACAACAGTAGCTGGCCCTTAGCCTCAGTCAAGGTAACTACAGACACCATAAATTCTTAAACTTGTGTCTTCACTTTTGACAGTGAAACATGAAATAATTTAGTATTTCTTCTCAGATGATATTTACTTTCCCCTTTGCTCCAATATTCCACCTCCCAACATTTTGTTCTTTAATACAAAATTAATAAAATAATAATATTTAATTTAATATATATTAATATAAAAGGATTATATGAGAGTGTTCATTTAGAATATGCACAGATGTTTTTATTTAAATATAATTGCTCTTAAAATCAACACGGTGCTCCAAAATGTAGCAACGTTTTGGGAATGAAAAACTGAATATGCCAGTAACATGGATTATGTTAAGGCTTGTGCAATATTTTTCTATGAAATAATTTTTTTCCTTCAAAGTATTCAGTAATCTCATAGCCAGCAGTTTAATTATTCTATGCAAGTGTAATAACTTCCCGATAAGCAAGAGCACTGTCTTGTGACAAAACTGGTTTCTACGTACTTTTTAATAAGGAAGGGTTCAGAGGGGTGATTTCTTGATATCCCTTAAGGCTTTTTAGAAGAGATCTTATCCAAGCAATACATTTTCTAAACAGGTAAAGGGAGCAGTAAACTGCTCAGAAAGGCTAAAGCATCTCATTTCTTTCTTACATTTTTGTTTTCTAGGAATAGTTCTCTGCAAGACCACAGGTGGTCATAAAAGCATCCAGACAACTACACTCCTGCTCAAAATCCCAGAACTCTTAAGAAATATTAATATCCGCACTAAATTGCTGATAATAATAATAAAAATAAGGAACAGAAATTCTATAGACTTGGAAATTCTGTGAAAACTCTTCCCTATAGTTTTAGCACAGTTCTGCTCACATTCGGCTCTGAAACTTCCATCTGTAATAATGACAACCAGTGTTCTGCTTGAGGGGATACCTAATCCTTCCAATAAATGCCAGTCACTAAAAAATCTCTGTCCCATGAAGCAGAAACCTACATTTTGCTGAATTTTACTGCTCATTTTTCAGGAACAATGTGACCTGAAAATTTCATGCTGACCTCTCTACTGTATCAAATATATACAAAAATAGATCTGTTCCTTACAATTTTTAAAAGTTAGATTTTTACATTGATTATAGACTGGAAAGAGATCTTTATGTTTTTGGCTGGTAATCCTATAGGCTGGAGAATTTAACTAAGCTGTGATTCAGAATTAATTGTTTGGCTTTAGAAAGAAAAAAAATTTTATTCAGCAAACACCCTAGGAGATTCTGATCTAGTGGCTACTTTATGCTGGGGCTTAAGAGGTTATGTTTTTTGTTTTAAATCTTCTCAGGAAAAAGTAGCAATATATATCGAGCATAGGTTAAAATATATGAATATATGTAATATATATTATAAATACATATTTTAGTCATTTATACCTATATATGTTATGAGTGTATACACATTTTAAAAGATAATATACAAACTCTACCTACACTTTCTCCTAGAAATTCCTTATATACAAACATATCCTCTATTTTGACACATAAAATTACTTCATGTTCAGGACTGTTCAGTCATTACAGCTTTTTTTTAAAATTATTTAAGAACGAGGGACAATTTAAATGTCCAACACCAGGGGATTTGACTAAATAAAATTATTATCTAGGCAAACAATGGAATATTATGTCAGTATTAGAAACCAAATGTTAGATTTATACAGTTGAAATTGATTAAAGAAAAACTATCCAAGATATATTGCTAGAGTATGGTATATTGTCGTATAAACCAGAAAATTTAGCAAAACGATACAGAGAAGAAGGTGTTTACTTCTCATCTTAAATCCTTTTCTGTGAGCTAAATTTTATTCTTTTCAGTTTGTATTTACACGTATTACTTTTATAACTTAAATTAAAAATTAAAAATTAAAAATTCTAATGTTCTGGTGTTTGTTCTGTATTAGAACACTGTGGGCCTCATATGATTTTGGTGTCCTAGGATAAAGTTTAATGACTAGAGTGCTGAGCAGTCAAACCAATATTATTATTTAAAATTTTGCCCAGGGTGAAAAATATTTATCTTGTACTCAAAAATGATCACACCTCAGTTATCTTTTAAGTAGACTACATGCTCAAGTTTGCTTTATAATACCCTTTCTGTGAGAGTGAGATGAAATACGATAAGAAAGTATACCATTTCACACCACGACCTAAAGATAGCACCTTATGGAGACCTGATGAAATAAGTGCAACTGATGAAATAAATGCAACTGTGTGATTTCCAACAAAAATAATAATAAAAAAATGAATGTGAAAAATGTACCTATGTTGTGAATCAGTCATGATATCCTGACCCTGACAAAACTCAGTTCAGGAAGTTGACGGTAATAAATTGAAAGCATCTGTCTTCTACGTTGGTAGATATTTTCTTTTGTTTTAGTAACTATTATATGTTAACCTTGTGATGAAAAGGCAGAGAGGTGACAGGGCCAACTCTCAGGACTCTGGACGTTAGAACCCTTGAGTGTCATCCTGAAAGATGGAAGGATAAGCCTTGAACACACCACTTAACCTCTCTGCGTTTCAGCTTTCCTATCCTCGGCGAGATGAGAATAACACTTGCCATCCACCCCATAAAGGGGTTGAAAGGACTGAGGAAGTCTGTGGAAAGCACTTTGAACTTCTCAGAAGTAAGCTTTTACAGAAGTACAAAGCCTTACATCAAAGGACACGCTCTTACCTTTCTGAGACATCAGGGAACGGTTCCTGGATAGGATAATGTATAGGCCTGACACTGAGTGTCCTTTTCATTAAAATAATTGCCATGGGAATTTCTTTTCTTTCTTATGTGGACATTGTTCACATGCAGCCTTGACAAAACCCGACATCCCTTCTCAGATCACTGTGAGGGGTCTCTGAGGCTCATTTTTGGCTCATTCAGCTGTGTTATTCAGCCGACAGGTATAAAATATGTTACCCCTTACCTCTCTCTTTAGGCATTGCTAGAAAGCAATCTTCTGGGGCAAAAGAAAAGTAGAATACATCCCAGGAGGTTATTTATGCTATGGCTGCATTCGAGGCAGGACAGAGCTAATTCACTCACACCAGTTGTTCATGCAGAGTTTTTCTAGAATCATAGCCCTTTCTCCAGCTATCCATCCTGCATTATTGAGTACCACTTGTGCACTAAGTCCTATAGAGGAATGTTGTATCAGTCCTAGAAAAGGAATTTGCCTGCTAAATAGTGCTGAAATTGCATAGCAATTTAAATCTTTCTTCAAATCAACACCTTGAGCAGAAGTTTGCAGTACTGGTCCCACATTAAAATCACCTGGATGATTTTAACAAGATGAGTTAAATTAGAATCTCTGAGGCTGCCGATGCCTCTGCAGAGAGATGTTTGAAAAGTGGTGAATATATGTTGTAAACGTAAATGAACGAATGGATGAATAAGTAGTTTTCCAGGTATTTACTGAGTAAGACCCCTGATCTAGAGGGTCAAACATGGCTATGATATCAGTACCATTGCAACTGTAAAGTGCTGGCTCTGTTCTGTGCAACTCCATCAATCACCACTGCATTTCTCAAGGCTCTTCTGCATGACTCATGGATTGCTTATAAGAACATCAACTAGGGTGATGGCTTGTTAAAATGCATATTCCCAGGCCCAACCGCTGACCTACAGACTCAGAACCTCATAGCGGGGAGATAGGGTAGGGTTAGGCATTTAAAATCATTTTCTCAAGTGATTAATTCTTATGTATTAAGTTTTAAAACAATGTCTAAAACCCTCTCTGGACCTTACTTATCTATCATTTTTTGACCTTTCTCAGGACCCAGATCCTCTGCTAAGCATTTAGGGCACATAACCTCTTTTAATCTTTACAAATGATCGCAATTCTCACTCACAGAAGAGGAAATTAAGGCCAAGAGGAGAGAAATGACTTGCTCAAAATTACATATTTAGAAAAGGGTAAAACCAGTAACCAAACTGATGTTTATCTTTCTCAAAAACTCTTTAACACTTTACTCCTTGACACTTACTTTATTCCCTCCAGTCATCAGGTCCTGGCCTCTCCTTATCCCATTGCTCTATCTTTTAATATGGCCCCTGGAATGCTAAGCACTCTTATATCATCCTCACCAAACGATCACCTTCACTTGCTCCTGGACTCATCAGCAAAGGAACCACTATTTTCAGTGATCTTTTCCTGAAGGTCCCAGGCCTTCTGACTTCAGGGGAAGCTGACCCCTCAACTTTGCTCATCACATCTCACTGAGACCAAATCGGTCTTGGATGAGCTCTTCTAATACTGCCCTGTCCACTGCATCACATCCTCTTGCCTGCCTCTCTCCATCTTTCCCACAACTCTAGAGGGAGAGGCAGCTTTTGCTGTTACCCCACCCCTTCTCACTTCCTGAGCACTCTCACACCCAAAGCCCAAACTCGGGCCCCGCCCTGGACGCTCCCTCTTCACTAGCTCTAATCTCACCTTTGTTTAAATATGTTTAAATTCCACCATTTCCAAGTACTAAAATTATCTGAGTTTGAAAAGGGTTTCCTTTCTGTTTTCTCAAACAATCTCTCCTGTATCTCTCCTCTATTTTCTCATTACCACTTTCCTCCTTAACACTATTCTCCCCTTGATACAGCTCTCTTCAGTTAGCAAAATCCATCTTCAGGCCAAATCCATTTGTCAACGTTCAGTTCCTCCTCAGCATCTGCTCATGTGACATTTAATCTTCTTAAACTCTCCCCGCCCTTAGCCTCTGGGACGATCAGCCTTCTTAGTTTTGTTTTGAGTTCTCTTGTTCTTTGCCTCTACTTAAACAAGACTCAAACTTTTTTGAACCTCAGAATCTTTACCTCTAAAACAGAAAAAATAATACTGAGCTCAAGATGTCATTACAGAGGCACAAGGAAGTGAAATGTCTACTTTATTTATTGACATTCAGCAAACATTTATTAAGCATCTACTATATGTATAGCACTAGATTAAACACTGGGGTGTAAAAAGATGAAATTGACATGGTCACTGATGTTAAGGAACTTCAAAGTGATTTGAAGATCTTGACAATTAATCATAGTGCTTCATTCATTTACTTATTTATTCAATTAATTTTAACTGAGTGTCTCTGATATGTCGAGCAGTTATCTAGGCACTGGAGACATAACAGTGAATAAGTTTGAATAAGCACTGCCCTCATAAACCTTAGTGATACAGTCATCTAGCTAGCTAGATAGTATCAGAGAACAGTAACTGCTATGCAGGAAAAAATTAGTAATAAAATAGAGTTGTGGCAGTGAGGTATGCTAGAACTGTGGTCAGAAACTACTTCTTTGTGGAGGTGACATTTGGTCTAAGGTCTAATTGATGACAAGGAGAATCAATACTCAGAAAGAGTATTACTGTAAGTGCAAAGGCCCTGAAGTTTGAATGAAGTTAGTATGTCAGATGGGTAGAAAGAAAGCCACAGGGGCTTTTTGAATGGTGAAGAGAGTTTGGAGAGGTCTTGTATGCCATGCTAATTAAGGAGTCTATTTTTAACACTAGATGCAAAGGAAAGTCACCAAGAAGTTTCAGGTAAGAGAACGCCACAATTTAATAAATATTTTAAAGAATCATGTGAAAACTGTGTGGATAATTGATTGGGCTTGGGGAACACTAGAAGCTGGAGAACTAGTTATGAGTCCATCTCAGTAAATCAGGCAAGAGATGGTTGAAATGGGGGTAGTGGCAATGGAGATGGTATGAAATGTTCAAATTTTGGTTACAGTATGTGCCATATACTAATATTTATTTATTGGTGTTTTATATTTTACATACCAGAATTTTAGTTCTCTGAGCACTTGGATGTCGTTTCGGTCACTGTTCTACTCCCCCAGTCTCTAGAACAGTTCCTGACATACAGAAGATGCTAAAAAAGTAAGCATTTGTTGAATAAATGAATAAATGTCTTGGGTGTCGGTGCTGAGATAAACCACTAAGTTTTTAATTTGAGCACTTGGGCTGAGAGTGTGTCCTCAACCAAGGACTGGGAGAAAGAAGAGGTTTGTGGGTGGAAAGCAAGAGTTCCATTTTAGGATCTCAGGGCTAGGATTTTTTTTTTTTTTAATTCATTCAATTTTTGTCTCCCCATTTGATTTGCAAGCTCAGCAAGAGCAGGTGTTCCCTTCAATTTTCCCAGTGTGCTCCCCAGACCAACAGTATCAACTTAACCTGGACTTGTTAGAAATGCAAAATTTCGGGCCCCAACCCAGACCAAGTGAATTAGAAACCCTAGGGGAGGGGTCCAGTGATCTGTGTTTTAACAAGCCTTCCTCCTGATTCTGACGCACGCAAGTTTGAGAAACACTGGTCTAAAACACTGTTAGGTACAGTCATCAGAAAGAGTTGAACAGAAAATAGTTTGGGGTGACTGTTCAAACTAGCACATTTCTGATTTTTTTTTTTTCCTTGCCTCTCGTCAAATCTCCTTTTATTGGTCAGCCTTTCTTAGCTGCTTTAATTAGTTTGTCCACAGAATCAAATGATTTCCTACTTTTTAAAATTATATAGCAATAGTAACAACAGAACTTTCCAAAAATAATTCTAGCGTTTCAAAACACTTTCTCATCTGGCATTTAATTTTAGCTTCAGAGGAGCTATGAAACAGTAGAGATGAGATTTCACATCACTTATGAACATATTTAGCCAAAGTCCTGTTAGATGATTTATTGACTATCACACGATGAGGTTAGGCAGATCTGAGACAAAAATTTATTGTTGGTGAATATGGGAATAAGCCTCAATTTCAAATTTTCCTCGTAATATTCTGGTACTATCTAGAACATCATAGATGTGCAATAAATATTCATTGACTGAATGAATAATTCCTCAAATAGATTCTGTAGGTTGCAAGAAAATGCAGACAAATCTTAGCAAGAAAAAAAAAAAAGGAGAAAATGAGAGAGACAGAGACAGAGCCAGACATACACACACACACACACACACACACACACACAGAAATATAACAGAATAATATATAATCCTGTTCTTTTCTTTAATCGGAGACCCATTAATCAGCTCATCACATCCGGCAACACTATCCAGACCCAATATCCAGCGACATGGGAATTTTGGGGGAGACATAAATTATAATCTGAAGTTGACTATCAGTTTCTTCCTTAGCTCTTTAAGAGTATAACTGATATAGCATTCTATAATTTTTGATGCTTTACTCTTCTCATACTTACAGTTAATTGTGCATTTGAAAGTGTTTCTATGTTCTTGTATTTTGACCTCTGTTTTGAATTACCTGAGCAATGCAAAAAATTGGCAACATCTCTGTCATGCTGAGATTGCTTCTTGCCAATGTCACCTGTCTCTCTTTATTTTAAACCTAAAACGCATTCCTTCTCCTACTGCGTTTAGTCCATTAGACAGATGATGAAAATGAAACATTCCTAATTTGCATAAACCTGTAGAATTTTCAATGTGCTTTCAAACTACATTATCTGACTTGGCTTAGTTTAGAATAACCTAGACACAATTGTTTGGTCTTAAAACCTAAGAGGGAGCATTATTTCATTCATAGTTACATTCATTCAGTACATTCATTCAGTAATTTACTGAAAATTAATGATGCTGATAATTATACCACTAATAATAGCAAGCATTTTTTGAGGGCCTACTATGTTCCAGCCACTTGGCTATGTTTTAACATGGATGGTAACATTTCTCCACCCCATGAGAAGTACTGTTGTCCTTACTTTACAGGTGATCAAACTATAGCTCAAAGAGTACAAATAACCTCCCAAATCACACTCATAGTTACTAGTTGAGATTTGAGCCCAGAAATTTCAGACTTTAAAACCTGTGGTATTAACCCCTTTTCCACTCTCACTCCCTTAACACAATTAACAACACACCCCTGAAGCCTGTATTCAGAGTTAATGGTTCAGGTAATGAAAAGACTCATTTAGTTCATATGGTCAAAGGCAACAGGTCTATTCGAATTAAACATTTGCTTTGTTAAGCCACATGGGCATAAATACACCTGGTTGAAAAGTGAAAAATTCCTTCAATTTCCTGGTTCGAAGGTTAATCACAACCGTGCCACAGTTCTTCCATAAAGGTTGTTGGCAATCTCAGATTTTCATACCATTTAATCCCATCTCTTATCTTTGTTTCTCACCACCACTCCCCTCCCCCCATGCCATTTTCTGCCTCTTGTTACTGGTTTTGATGTTGGAACTCTTGTAATTTCAAAAACACATGTTCAGCTCCTATTACATAGCAGGTCCATTTTGAGCATGAGAAATATAGAGATCAACGAAAGCAGTCCCTTCCCTAAAGGGTCTTACAGTCAGGTGGGGAAGGGAGTCATGTAAATAAATAAGGCATTTTGTTCTTTTTACATTTTAACCTCAGCTCTTTGCAACTTGTCTTAGCTGTCACTCTGGGTGTCAGCTGCCCTGGTTCTTTCTGGCCAAAAAAAAAAAAGTCTCCTGATTCTACTTCTAGCTAATGGATCACCATCCTGATGATTGGACATTTGGCAGAAATGCTTGAAGAAAGACAAACCTGTGTGTGTGCGCGTGTGCATGTGTGCAAGCTACGTGGAACAGAAATCCTTATTTCCTATCAGACCTCAGTACAAGCAACCAGTTTAAAGCTTACGAAGCAGACAAAAGACTTATGGTAACTACATATAATTTAAGTCAAGAAGATGGGATGGCCACAAATTTAATTCTGACATTTTGACCTTGCCTCCAATAAGGCAAGGATCTTGTATGAATCCTATTTCCATCTAAGGATTCTCTTGCTTTAAGAAGCTATGCCTAACTGTGCTTTCTTAGAAGGTCTATTTGAAATATTCTGGGGTTTCAAAGTATCGCTGAATTATAACAAAAAGCCCCTATCCTAAAACTATGAGATCAAGATTATATTTTTACTTTTTTGGACAATCTGGAGAGGCAAGGTCTTCTCTAGAGGACCACATATAGCTATTGATAAAGTAGATATTGTGGACTGCCTTATGCTATAATACATTGGTTTAAGCCAGACATTTTCATTATTACCAGCTTAATGTTCTTTAGTACTTTAAACAGCATGTACAATATTCAATTTCTGAGAGAAGGCAAACCATTAGATGTGAGGATTGAACTTCACAATCTTCTAGCTGTCACACGTGCTTCTGATGTCCATGGTAGACAGAGCTTATCTACAAGGGTATATTATTTTGTAGGATCCAGAAATGGTCTAAGAATCCTTCTCTACGCAGTGCTTCAAGCATTCACTGATGATGGATATGAGTGGGCCCATGACATTGGATCTATTTGCCAATACCACTGTAAATCAAACTCTTTCATTTACTGAGGACAAGACTGGTTCTCAGAATGATACTGTGACCTACCCAAGGTCAAGCAGGTCAGTAGTCAAGTTGCCACTACTGACAAAATGACTCGCTGCCTCTACTCATTAGCCCAACTGCTTGGTACAGAAATCGTGTGAGGCAAGGGGATGAGTTTTGATTGAGTTCTCAGCTGCTTTCTCATCAACATTAACATCAACAGGTTTTCACTGGCCAAGCTCTTTCCCACTCCCACAGTGATTCTAGAATTTAACTGCCAACTGTGCACTTCCCTGTGTTTAAAATTTTCTGCTCCTATTTATTTATTTATATTTTTGCAGGGACTATTCTTTCTGTTTCCATATAAGACTTGATTATAATATCAAACACTAAAGAAACTGAAATATGACCCATTGCTGAGAGAAAAGGGCAAGATTTTTCAAAAAGGATTTGTTCAAGATGATGTTTAATCTGGATCTGCTTACACATCACATAGAGAATTAGAATGGTTTCATCAGTGTCATTTCTGAGCCAGATTAGAGTATACATCAAGAAGAAATCCCTTGTGTTAAAGTCACCACCTTCCACTGAACCAATTACACTCCTTTGTCATGAACATCACTAAGAATCCTAGATTTAACACAGCATCTTCACACAGCTTGAAGGTTATTCATTGACCTTAGCATTATCCCCATCTGACTTGTCTTACTGGTTTTTATTCTTTGTAGTCTCACCCCATCCTCCCAGTTACTACATCCAGAAACCCAAGAATTATGTTCAATCCCTTCCATTCTCTCCCCTTCACACCCAATGCATGAGCAAGTCCTATTGGCTTCACGTTCACAATATACGCTACCTCCATCCTCCTCTCCTTGTCATCACTCCTCCCCCACCCTGGTTAATACTACTATCCCCTCCCACCTCAACTACAACAATAAACTACAGAATGGCAGCCCTGCTTCTGCTCTTCTTCCCCTGCTCCAATCTATATTCCATACAATGGTCAGGGAGATTTTCCTACTACCAGAACCACATAATGTCACTCCAAGGCTTGAAACCTGCAAATGGAAATCATCGCAGCCAGAATAAATCCTAACTCCTTTACGTGGCCTACAAATTTCTGGACCCTGCATACTTCCTAAGTCTTATCTCATAACCTTCTTCTTCTCACTCACTGTGCTCTTGGCATACAGGTCCTTCCAATTTATTAAACTCACTGTGCTCTTCCCCATCTCATTGTCTTCCCACGAACAGTTCCTCTTTCTGGAAAATGTGTTTCCCTGTTCTTCACAAGGCTGGATTCTTCTTCTCTTTCAGGTCTTGATTTTAACATCATCTTATCACATGACACCCCCCAAAGCAGATGTTGTCAGTACTCTTCTCATCTTACCTTGCGTCTCCCTTTTATCTTCATAAACATGAACTCCCAGTGTGCTTTCACTCCCAACTGCTGGCATCTGTGTCTCTTTGTCAGAGGATGAATTTCAGGCTGCCCAAATGGCTTTGACTGTACTTGGAGAGCTGGAAGTGCCTATTGATTTATATTCCTCTCCACCCTGGAGTACAGCCTTAACCAATGCCTGATGGATGAGGAGTATAAATGCTCGATTTGTGATGGGTCCAACTCGGAAGCTGAACTACAACTCCCTTACAGCTCTCCTGCAGAACTGAGCCAAAGTTGCCCTCTGAGAGTCTTTGCTTGATATTGCATGCCCTCCTTTTATGGACCTATTCCCATTTCCCAACCACATTTCCCTGGGAGCACCTTCTCATATATTACATTGACACAAAATCTCATCTGAGGATCTGCTTCAGGGAAAGCAAGCAAGACTACCCCAACTTTTATCCAATTATTCTCTATCAATGCACCTCACTCATTTTCTTTCTAGCATGTGTCAAAAGCTGTTCTTACAGATGGAGTCACTTGTTCACTTGTTTATTATCTTTATCTCCCATGGACTCTGAACAAATCGAGGGCAGAACTGTAACTTTCTCTTTAACTAGTATGTCCCCAGCACCTAGCACAGTGTTTGGTCCATAGTCGTTTCCTAATTAATATTTGTTTAATGAAGAATAAATAACAAAACATTTTCCAATGCTGCTCTTCCACCAGGATGAATTACCTGTCTCTTCTCTGGTTTCCATGGCATCCATCAAGTAGCTTCTGATTAGGCTCCAGGTTTTCATGGAGCTTGACTAAAGGGCAGCATGTCTTGGTCATGCTGACATGAGTACTCTGTCTATGTGACAATTCTAGTTGTTATAACATATCATTATCCTTCAGGAGTTTACTACGTGCCAGGTAGTAAGGTAGAGACACAACATTTTATTAAATGCTAACAAACACCTTAGGGAGGAAGGTACATTACCTATATTTGTCAGAAGAGAAAACTAAATTTCATAACTAAAGAATGTGCGCAAGGTCACCCGGCTCATCAGTGGTGAAGGCTCTATTGAAACTCAAGTCTGACTGTGAAATACATTCCCTTAACTTATCACGCTGCCTCTGTCCTATGGGGGGTTTGCTTAGCATCAGTCCTCCTCTTGGGGATTAATCAAGTGAAAAGAGTAAGCTTTCAAAATAGATATTTTGGCCTTTAAAATAGACGCCAAAGCCTAGAATGTCATGACTTATTCCAGCAACTACTCAGCTCTTGCTGGCCTTGATGTTTAAAAATGCCACCGCCACTTCTGCCCTTGGCAGAGCCAGTAGTCTAGCACAGGCTTGTCTGATCCCCAAATTATAGCCCACTTTCTGCTAAAGATAAGGGATACTAAGGATAAGGAAACGTCTTTGCTTTCTATACCCCAAGAAAAATGTTAAAGACTCTGAGGCTAGAGAGGAAGAGTATGGGTGGAGGGGAGTTTCAGAAGAGCTGTTGTGATGTCCAAACATTTCACAAAATAAATTTTGGTCTCGTGGTCTAAGGAGACAACAATCTGGAAGGCTTGAAAAGCCAAGGGAACGATTTAGGAAAAGCACTGAATTATTAATGTATTCGACTACTTCTATGTATCCAACATATACATATAGGAAATATGCTCTTAATATGAGAAAGACACAGCAAAATCGGAACCAGAAAGAGTCCTTCCAACACCAGTGTGGGAATAGAGATGGTTAGCATGTGGTTAAGAACATAATGCAGAACTTAATGTTTATGTTCAAGAGGCTTAGTGCTGAATTTGAATACTGGCTTTATGTCTTACTTATTAGCCGTGTTTCTTAATCTCTCTGTGCCTGAGTTTCTTCATGTATAAAATGAGGATAAAAACATTACACCCACCTCAGAGTTGTCCTGAAGATTAAATGAGTTAGTATTTGCAAATTTCTTTGAATAATGCCTGGCACATAATGAACACCAATATAAGTTTGTTCAATAAATAAAGCAAAGAGATCAGAGCTAGAATAAAATAGACACAAGATATTACAGGCATACAGAAGGGAATACTTAACTCAGCCTGGAGTGAAGCTACAAAGACCAGAAAAGGATCACAGAGATGTAAGATTTGAGGTGAGTCTTTAGAGATGATTTAGAATTCACCAATGAAAGAAATGAAGGAAAGATAAGGGTGGGGGGGAGCGGTGGGGACAGGCAGAGGAACAACACAGGCCAAGTCTGGCAGATGAGAAGCTGCTTGTATATATACCTGAGTGTGTTTGAGCAGGTAGTAAGAAAAGAGGAGTGGTGAGATATAATTGTATTGGTTAAGAGGAGTCAGGCCATCAGGGGCCTTATAGGATAAAAAGGGAGTTCTGACTTTATGTCACTGATGAAGTACATTTAGGGAATGTTAAGCAAGAATTTAATGATCAGATTTGCAATCTACAAAGATCATTCTGACCACAGTGTGGAGGATGGATTTTGTTGAGTGGAGCTGGGAACATGGAAACCACTTACTGGCCTGCAGGAGTGAGACAGGCAAGAGTGGCAAGAGCCAAAAATAATAAACTATTACGGGAAAGGAGATTTCTGGTAAATGATAGCAAAAGACAAACCAATTTTGCTTGCAATGGTCAAGTTTGTAGTAGCTTTTTTTGAGTGAAAATATTGACCTCTGAGGCAAAGAGATAGAAGCACAATCAAAAATAACCTTCACAATCAGAAATCAATGCTCCAAATTAAAAGTCAACAGTCTTCACTCATTTGATGAGTGGAAGGGCAGTTAAATACATGCCATTTGTTTCTGACTTTTGAACACATGGAATAAGCCATCAATTTTTATGCTGCTTGGAACATGGAAAAAACAATTATATATTTGAAAGGGCTAAGAAACTGTGTAAAACGTCTATAAATAAGATAATTATTGGTGAATTAATTCAGTAAGACCGTAGTAATAATTGTTAGAATTTCTTGACCACTTGCTCATTTCCATTATATTAGCAAATTGCATATATTGTCTCAGTTAGTCCTCTCAATAATCCAATTAGATAGGCATTATTAGTACCCTTTCACAGATGAGAACAGAGGTTTAAAGAGATTTAAATACTTGTTTAAAGTCACAGGGACAGCAAGTGGCAGAGAAGAGAACTCACATCTTTTCGAAGGTTAGGGATTTCATACTGATTACATCTGTGGGGTCAGCTCTTCTCATATATGTATTTGAATTTAGGCCTTCTCTTTAGGGAAATATACAACTTCACAATGCGTGCCATGAACAGGAAAGACATTATTTTTCCGATTTCAGTCTGTTTTTGTACACATTATTCATTGGTTTTCATATAATTATGTTTTTTTCTTTGAGGTTCAGCATCTACTAACAAATTATTACTTAAAAACAGAATGCCAAGCAAACAAAAAAAATGAAAAAAAAAAAACATTGAGGGTAACCCAGAATGACCATCTGATAACAGTTCCTTGTTAATAGAAAGAGATATATACAGTCATGACAACTTGGAGAATGTGGAGTCAGCCATGATGGAATTCAAATCCCAGCTCTACAGTTCACTACTGGAGAGATATTGAACAAGTCGCATAGTCTCTCTGAGCCTCAATTTCCTTATCTGTAAAATGGTGGCTACTATAATGCAGGCTATGAGATTAAAAGAGATGATACAGGCAAAGTACCTAGTTCAGCTAGAGATTACAGCTAGGATAACACAGTGATGATGAAAACAATGAACATTGGCTCAAGTTTGGTTATTTTTTTCCCAAATATAACAAACTCAAAAATTTTGTATTATTGGATTTGCCTAGGTGAATAATATTCATAATGGCAGTTTCCCACTGTTTTTTTGTGTAATTTTAATTGAATTTGTTTTCCATTGACGAGTGCATTAAGCTGCCTTTTAATTCTCTCATCAGGATAATGTCATAGCCCTATCTTTGACTAATCTCAGGCCCTGAATGGAAAAGGTGAATTTTTAAAAACTCTTCTAGAGTTATTTTTATACCATCTATCCTGTGTACAACATAACAATCCTGCAGCTAAATTTTACAACACATTTTAAAAGGTCGCTTTTAATGATTTGGGCTTTTCATGTATCAATCTTTCTACATTTACATTTTCTGGAACTTCAACAGCAGAGTTTTCTTAAACTAACTGATTAAATATTCCAGTCTTAGTGCGTATTTTGAAATGACTATTTGCATAATAATGTTTTTAGATGAAAACAGAGTCTCTGGCTGCACATAAACAGGTTTTACTGATCTTTTAATTGGCCCAACTGAAACACAGAGACCTTTAACATCAAACAGTGCTCTCAATGTTTATGAATATTGTATAAAAATGCCATTTCCCATTCTAATCTTTTATTACTTTAATACAAATACTACTATATTTTCTTTCACTAATTAGCCATTAATGCTCCACAAAATTAACTTGGAAGACACAGATCACTGACAGTTCTAAATTAATAAGCTTGACTTTGTCGTGAGGGATGCAGGGGAGAACAGAAAGTTATAGACATGTGTTGGCCTCTGCTTCCTTTAAGGAGGAGAAGAGTGTATCTTGTACACGTGGTCTTTGCGTCTGTGAGATACCTGAACTAAGGAGCAACTCACTCACCAATACTTTCTGAATACCAATTTTATGGCAGGCAGTGTTTTAGGCATGCGGTGGGGATCGGAAGGCAGGAAATAAGAGAATACACAAGATACAGTAGCCCCTGCCTGAAGGGATTTACAGTCTGGTTGGGGAGTTTGAATAGGAAAAGGTGATTAAAGTCCGGTTTGGGTGCCATGGGAGGACAACCAAGAATCACCTAGTCTAGCCTTGAGACTGGTAGTCAGGGAGAGCTTCCTGGGCAAAAGTCATGGCTAGAGCTAAGATGTGAAAAATGAGGAAGGTAGATGGGAATTGGGGGAGGGGGAGATGAGGTGTGCCTACCCAGCAGGAGAAATGGTATCTGCAAATGCCCAAGTACTGGCATATTTCGTTTTGATTAGTAACTTACAAGTACTTCACTATGGCTGGAAAGTAGAGTTCACAAGATGGTGTATCAAAAGGTTAAACCAGAACAATGAGCAGGGAACTTATACACCTTGTTTAAGAGCCTGGCCGTGGTTTTATAGAGAGGGGTGGTAGAGTCATAACTTGGCTATAGTGAAGAAGGAGGACTAGAAAGCTGCTGAGAAGCAGATGGAGAAACATCTTAGATGGTTGCCTTAATGACCTAAGTGAAACATGATTTTCTAGTGATAGAAGAGACAGAAAAGATGTATTGGATCAAAAGATAATTGGTATGTCTAATAGAAAGGGTTTGGTGACTGATTAGGTATCACAAGTATCACAAGTTAGGGGACTGCCTCTGTCTGGACAAATCCAGTGAATCCCTTTATTACATTTTCACTGACTCCTTCACTCCCATTCTTTTCTAGAGTGGCCTGGGTGAATACTGCCATGACTCACATAAACTAAATTAGAAACTTTCAAGAAGGAGAGAGAAAATAGATGGCTCAGAAGTTCGAGGAGGAAAAAAGATGGAAGCTGCATGGAAAGAATTGGGACTCTGGGGTTCAAGAGCTCAAATTAAGCACCACCTGCAACAGCTGCATGACTTTCAGAACTGTCCTTGGTTTTGCATGTGACCTAAAAAGAAACAGTTTGGCAAGACATCCTAAATTGAATGCACCTCCGTTCTGCCCTGTTACTCTTCTGTTTTTGAGCAAAGCTTGTTTGAGTTCATCATGTTGAGCATCTGCCTCACCCAATAATTAAATCAGGTGTGTTGGTGTGGAATGTGGGTGGCAGCTTTTCATACTCTAGTTAAATAGTTTAGCCACCAAGGAATATCATAGGCTCAAAGATGTTTCAAGCTCTGAGTGATCTTAAACACTATCTAGGGCAGTGGTTCTCAAGTTTTTCTTTTAATCTTTTAAAATTAAAGTAGCACTTACATGGAAATCCAAAATGCCAAATATGAAAAGGCTGAAAGTGCTTTGGTTGAGGAGGCATGAGGGCCCAGCCAATGGGCCCTCACTCCCATCTCCCAAGAAACAGCAATTCAGCAGAACTCACAAGTGTTGCTGATGGGCACACCTGTATTCACAGACCTGAAAGGCGGCTTTTTGCTGAGGAGAGGATAGCCAATTAAAAGTGTTCGGGGGCTTCCCTGGTAGCGCAGTGGTTGAGAATCTGCCTGCCAATGCAGGGGACACGGGTTCGAGCCCTGGTCTGGGAGGATCCCACATGCCGCGGAGCAACTAGGCCCATGAGCCGCAACTACTGAGCCTGCGCATCTGGAGCCTGTGCTTCGCAACGGGAGAGGCCGCGATAATGAGAGGCCCGCGCACCGCAATGAAGAGTAGCCCCCACTTGCCGCAACTAGAGAGGGCCCTTGCACAGAAACGAAGACCCAACACAGCCATAATAAATAAAATAAGTAAATAAAATTTAAAAAAAAAAAAGATGCATTACAATTCCCAGGATGTTCTTTAAAAAAAAAAAAAAGTGTTCGGATGACAGAGCACCTAGAAACCATGCTATTGATAGTACAACAGTTTAAAATATTCACAAATGTAATTATGTCAAGTGGATCAATGTCAACTTTGATTGTAAAAAGCAAGACTACTGCACATGAAATGATTACCCGTATGCACGAAGAGATCCAAAGACATTAAAATATGACCTGCCACTCTTTATTGGCTTCTCCATTAATAGATATTTGCTATTTGCTCATTCCATTTATCATCTGTCAGAGCTTTCCAGCATACATCAATAATTTAAGTATAAATTATAGAAGGAAACTTAAAATTACAAAAGCTCTATCCACATTTTTTTTCCCTGAAAAATGGGAAATGCCTGTATTATTCAATTTAGGGTAGAGAAAAGCAGGTTGGTTCAGCTTGAAATACTGATAGTTCCCAAGAATATGGTTTGGGAACCAATGTTTTAATCTAGTCATCTGATTTTAATATATGAAAGTTGAGGCATATAGGACCTTCTATGAGGTCATTAACCTAACGTTTACTTACTTATTTATTTTTTCTGCAACGGTGTCAGGCAGGTCATGGTCAGACACTAATGACTTGGTCTTTAGTCTAGAATCTTTAGTCTGGAAGATTCATGGCATAACCTTTCATTCTTGTTTTTCGAGATCAGATGAATCTGAGACATTTGATGAGCTCCTATTCTGCTCTTGTGTTTCCAGGTAGAATGGAGAAAATCAGATAAGAAAGAATTGCTTTCTATTTCTAAATATTGAGCTTGCCATCTAGACAAAGCAAAAGCTGTTGGTAGTCAGTCAAAAACACTGATTCATACTTTGAGACACAGAATCTTAGAGGATGTGTCATTACTCATGTAACTTGTGTTCATGCTCTCTTAACATGTGTTATTTATGATTTTCAGGGTGCCAGTGCTTATAAATAGTTCTTGGAAGCAACTATACTAACATTTTCTGAAGGACTGATGGAGCCAAAAGGAGATACCTAGAGGGGGGCTTCTTGTCTTTGATCACAGGGGTAAGGAGAGGAGGTATAAACGTGAAAGTGGTCTTGGCCTCATAATCACTGCATGGTGCTTTTAAGCACTATCTCTGGAAGCCTAGGGCCAATGGGAGAAATAAAATCTTTCCATAAATAAATCAGCAGGTTGCTAAAAGGCTCACAATGAAAGAAAACAAGACAGAAACTATTGGTGAAAACAGGAAAGGAAAAGAATTATCAAGTACTTTGGCAGTAATTTATCAAGAATGGGAAAGCAAATCATTTAGCAATCAAAAAAGATCTCAAGATAGGGCAAGACAGAGAGGTAAAACTATTAGAAGCACTCACTTCATCAGCACCCCATACATTTTCCTTATTTTACTATTTTTTAAAGAGCCATCATCTCCTAGAGACTGTAGAATATGAAGAATGCCACTTCTTAGTCAAATAGCATTATTAAATTACTAGCAATTTACCTTGAGGTGGTTATCATAGAGTGGTCAGGCACATAGTCTCAGAGGCAGACTCCTAGGTTCCATTCCCAACTAGATATTTTTTGACATTTTTCTTAACCTCTCCGTGCCTTCGTTTCATCATCTATAATTCAGGATAAGAGTAATACTGCACAGGTTGTTGGAAGAGCAAATGGGTTATTACATGAAAAGCACTGAGAATAGTATCTGACATATTATAAATACTATATTAGAGTTGGCTTTTATTATTTATTCATATGTAAAAACAACACTAAATTATGATAATAACTAGTATTTTTTGAGTGCTCTTTGAGTCAGATATCTTGCTGAGCATTCTGTATGCAAGTATATCATCGGATCCTCATGGCAACCTATTAGGTAGAGTATTATTATCCCCATTTTCCAGATCAAGACATTCAGCAACAAAACCCAAGCTGGAAGTGCTTTACCATTTCTTGAATATGAATTTTGTATTCCCTTTTCTAATAATTCCAAACATTTCCTTCATCTCGTAGAACAATTATAGAAATGAATATATTTTGTATATTTAAAAAAAGAGTTAAACCAAGGAAAGAAGAATTAATGCATGCTATTCTTATTTAATTCAGCTCAACAATTCATACCTCCATAAGCCATGACACTGTTCTCATTGTATTTCACTTAAATGTCATTATTTTACTGGGCGACTTGTACATGTAAATATTTTATAGAGTCTTCTTTTTTGCCGTTAGGATGAGGAAGCATATATATGCTAATGGAATTCTAAGGTCCTCTGATTTTTCCTTTAGGGCCAATTATCAATTATCTACAGCACAGTTATTGTAAGACTTAGCAAGTTTCACTTCCATATTTTCTTAACAGTATCACCTTTTTTAGATGAAGCATTTTAGTGGCAATATCCTTATGAATAACATGGCTAGATAACAGTGTCTCATCGCATTGTGTCATTGCCAAGGACAATACAGGAAGATTCTTAAGATGTCGCTTTGTTGACAATACAGTTGCCACTATTTATTCTTACTTTTAATTATTACTAATAGTACACCAAAAGTTGAAAAAGACAATTGAATAAACATTTCCCTTATTGATTTGACCTCTCCTAAGAAGTACATGATCCCTTTGACTTCATTCCATGTAATCTAAGTGTCTGCCTCACTACACCCCAAGTGCCTGCCTAATCAGTCCATTTATAGACCTAATTCTAGAGAAATTCCTTTCTACTGTGGATTGTTACTAATGGAAAGCATGTTGGGTGGAAGCAACATGATGCAATGGAGAGATTACATATCTTCTATGGGAGAGAATTCAGCAGTATTCCTTCCTTCCTTCCTGTATTACCTATCTGTACTACCTGTATTACCTATAGGGTATTACTTCCTTCCTGTATTAACCTATCTCTGTGAAAGCCATTTCCATCCAACCAGTCACTCAAGCCAGGAATCTGAGAGTCATCTTTTGACAGTGACACTGAAAAAGGGTGCCTAGTGGCATCAGAAAACTCTTTGTATTCTGTGATTTGGATAATTGACATTTCCTCATTCTTACCTAGAATTCTTTTCTAACAGGTGTACGACAAACAATGTAACATCTGTTTCTATCCAAATTGTAGGGCAACTAAGCTCCACCTTTACTGAAAAGCTAAGGCTGCTACAGATCTACCAGCTTTTTCTCTTACTACACCCAAACCCCCACGGAGAGTTGATTACTGTTTCTGTATTCTACAGCTGTATCTTGTGCTTACTTCTACTGTTGAAATTCCCACACTGTATGTATGTATGTATGTGTGCATATATGTATGTGTATGTGCATGTGTGTGTATGTGTTTACGTTAGACTGGAGCTCTCCACAGGCAAGGTCTTATTTATATCTGAATTGCAAGTGCATAGTACAGTTCCTGGTACATGGTAGGACAGGAGGTGCTTGGAGTAAATAGTTGATGGGTATCCTTGGAGAAATCATCTAACTTCTTCTCTCTGCTTAAATTTACTCGTCATTAAAAAAAAAAAACACACATAATAATGTATGCCCCATAAGACAGATGTTCTTGTAAAAATCAAACTACTTGTAAAAACTTTCTATATGCTATAAAGGACCATGCCAGTGTGTGAGATATTAATATACTGTAAATCTAATTATGGAGGAATAAGGAAGGAAAAACTACCCTGGAAAACGTTCCAAGATGTGTACTTCTGGGAAACCATGTCTCAGTTAACAGTCAACAATTTGAGGAAAAGTTTAGGAATCTAATGATAAGAAGAAGAAACTTTATTTCTCTCTTTGGGATATGACATTTAACAAATTAATTTAGAATCATTTAAGACCAACAGAGCTAAGATGAAATTGAGAACACTTGTACTAATCACTTCCAACTTTAATGTAGAATGCTATGTATCTAAAAGATTACTACAATGGAAAAATTCAATTACTAGAGACTCCTAATGGGCTTTTTACTTAAAATAGCACAGAACTATAATGTCTTCAATTCTAATGAAAATCATTATATTTCCTCAAATACTGTGAATGATTTGGGAAATACATATAGTCTCTCTAAGCACAATTTCCCAGCATCTGAAGAACTCTGGAGCCCAAAGTCCAAATACTCAAACATCATAGCATGAGTTTTAAATTTGTTGACCCCAGCAAGTTCACTCAGCTGTGGTTTCTGTTCTTAGATGTCCCATTTCTGTTTGATTTCTAGAAAAGGTAGAGAAGATCTTATTTCACATTCACTATGAAGATTGTTAATTTGATTTTTTCCTTCTTTTAACAAATGATTTTTTTAGGAACTTTTGAAAAATTAAATCTGATCATCTAGGTCCATAGAATGCCAAAATTTAAAAGAAATTGATCACCACATCCCATTGTACTCAACCCTAAGACAATTCATAAAAGAAAACTAGCCTGGGCCATACCATTAATATTCAGAGTATGTTAGTCTAGGATGAAGCCCAGGATTTTGTATGCTTAATAGGCACACATTGCAGACTCATGGATCAGCATTTGTATCTATGGATTTCTAATTTATATATGACAACATCTGAGATCCTGAGAGGAAAATGCTTTCCCCAGACTCCCCAGATTCTCACAGTTGGCTTATGGCAGATCCATGATCATAATCCAAGTCTTCTGATGTTCAATCCAGTGCTCCTTATCTTATGAGATACTGCACCCTAGACAGTCATACTCCTGGGCATCCATATTCAACATACACTTTTTTGAGACCTTATTAAATCCCATTGGCCACATTAGATCACAGTGATAAACAAATGTATAAAACAAATGATAAAACAAATGTATAAAATGTATAAAACAAATGTTTATCACAGTGTTAAACAAATCTGAACTCACAGAATTCAGCCTAGTGAAACAGAATGAACAAATGGGCCCTCAAATCCTACAAGTATTCATACTTAGAGTTATGAAAGTTGTTAAAATAACTGCCATATATTTATGATCTTAGTGTAGGCTAGGTCCCAATGAAACACAGGAATTCACACAATCCTCCCAACAATCCTGTGAGTGGTCACGGCTGTTATTCTCATTTAAAGATGAGAGGGGCTCCGTCCAAGCAGGTAACTCTAGTACAACTTGACAATACATGCCTGGGACAGGATTCAAACTCTATGCTCTCTGATATTTCCACCATCCACCTTGTCTCCTTCTCCCTCCTATTGTAAAACAAACAAACAAACAACAACAACAAAACACCAAAAAAAAAAAACAGATAATTCACAGCAGGGCATTTTTCATGAACTTTGTGGAAAGCCAAGTGCTTAAGCCTCCTCTTAATGCACAAGGGAGCAGCATGAGTTGATGACTATTGCCCTCCTGCATCATTTGTGAATGGTGTCACTACACTTAACCTAACTGGTACAGCACAGTACTCCACAAAAGCAGTAATCACTGTTAACAGCGCACAGCCGCCCTCCACCATGGTCCTCAGGAAGCCAAAGAGGTGTTGGCACAACTACCTCCTACGTGTCCCTGAGCTTTCTGGAGACTAGCAGTGACGAAAGGGTGAGGAGTACACAAGGCTGCGATATCTTATTGTACCAGGGAAGAATTCTGTCCCAGTTGAAATTATAAAACAGAATGAACATGTCATTTACAAGTGTACATATATTGGTAGGTCTTCATCCTAACCCAACAATCCTGTGAGTGAAAAATATTTTTTCCCCTCCAGGGAAAGTAAAAGACGTTTTGGTTTCTTCTCCAAATGTTATTTCAATTAGGAATAAATCAGATCTGAAAGAAACCTGAAAGAAGCACAGAACGGGTTAGGAGCTGAGCTTGCTCTGGGTGATGGTGAGACCTTGAGTTTGGTGGCCTTGGGGAAGGCTCTGGGGGGAAGCAGCTTCTCTCATCCCCCTGCTCCCCTTTCAACACCTGCTCTGGAAGGTTTCATGGTCTGGAGCCACATGGACCTGGATCTCAGTCCTTAACAGCCGTAGGCAACTGCCTAAACCTGTACCATAGGGTTGTTATAAGCATTAAATAAAATGTAAAGATCTTGGTATACATTTACTGCTGAAAATCAGTAGTATTTCTTTCATTATCATGTTATAATTATTCTGTATCTGAAATCAACAATCAATGAAATATGGTCTATGAAAATACTTCTTTTATATTAATATATGAACTGAGATTTTAAATATAAAATGTGCCAGTGATTTTATTAAAAAAAAATTAACAGTCTTTCATAAGCAAATGTGAAGTTTATTGCATAAATCCACAGTACCTTGGGTAGGGAAAGAAATATATTTAAACACAAATAAATAGCAAATAAAGCACACGGTAGGAACTATGGGTCTTTTATGCCTTTACTGAGTATCAGAAACAGCTGTCCTGATTTTATGCATGTGAACAGTGAGGCACAGGGGGGATAAATTAACTTGCCCCAATTTTTCAACTAGCAGGTGCCAGACTCATGCTTTGAACGCAAGCAGCCATACTTGAGGGTCCGTACTCATGGTCACTCTGTTGCACCACTGTTCTAAACAGCAATTCTATTAATTTCACTGGGTTTCCTCCAAATATTGCTGGCCTCAGGCTAAGTGGATAAAACCTCAGGCAGTATGAAAAGTGAAAAAAAATTGTTAAGAATTCTTTTTTCAGGGATTCCCTGGTGGCGCAGTGGTTGAGAATCTGCCTGCCAATTCAGGGGACACGGGTTCGAGCCCTGGTTTGGGAAGATCCCACATGCCACGGAGCAGCTGGGCCTGTGAGCCACAGTTGCTGAGCCTGCGCGTCTGGAGCCTGTGCTCCGCAACAAGAGAGGCCGCGATAGTGAGAGGCCCGTGCACCGCAATGAAGAGTGGCCCCCACTTGCCGCAACTAGAGAAAGCCCTCACACAGAAACGAAGACCCAGCACAGCCATAAGTAAATAAATAAATAAGTAAATAAAAATTAAAAAAAAAAAAAGAATTCTTTTTTCAAAATTGAGGTCAGCTCAGTGGAAGAGTTAAATATTGACGCTGAATCACTATCAATAAAAGTGACTAATTCTAATCAATTATTTCATTCAAATAGAGTGATTAATATCCATAGAACTATTTTACTGTGGAATCACTGAGTACCTGTCACTGCAGTATATGCCATTTAAATCCTCTCACTCTCATGAAGCAGGTAATTTTTTTTTCTCATTTCACAAATGAGGAAAGCAAGGGCAGAACTTACCCAGAATCATTCAGCCAATAAGTGATGGATCTGGGATTTTGGTCCAGTTTGGCCTAAGTCCTCAGATTCTAAACTCTCAGAGTGTAGTGCCAAGAAATGAATAGAATCACCACAGCTTGCTCTGACCAAACAAAAGTAGGGCAGGACTATAATTTCTGTATCCTGGACAGTATATTTTTATTTAAGATCATATTTTCTGAGAGTAAAATCACATTCTTCACTCAAAAGGAACTTACTCATCAGTAAAAATTAATGTCATTTTCATGAGCTGAGGATCCTTCACTTTGTATTTTTTAGGACCCTATGGTCCTAAATGGTCTATGGATTTTTAGTAACTGGGTGTAAATCCCACCTTGCTTATTAGCTTTGTGACTGTGAGCAAGTTAAGATTCTTGTGAGGACTGATGGAGGTAAACTTTTCTCACACACAAGAAAAATCACTGAGTGCATATTCCACAGTAACCATAACATAAATCTTACTTATTATTTCATATATCTCTGTGAAATTTCATCATTCTAAATTCAGCATTCCTCTCCTCCCACTCCATCCCCTTGTGGATTGTTTTTCTTTCTGACTTTTCCATCCCTGGCATTTTTTTTCACTTCCCTCTATAATTTCTATGTAAGAAATAACATGTAACCCTGACTTTTCATTAATGAGAGCATCAGAGTTTCTGGGAGGTGTTTATTTGATGAGGTTGTAGATAAATTTTGGATCTAGGAATCAGAGAGAAATAAAATTTTCTGCCTAAAAGAGGAGAAAAGAGCTGGATATCTGGGGAAGAAATTGGTGAAAATCTAGGAGTGAGGATAGACTAAGAAAAAAAAATTCCCTCAGGGACAAGTGGCTGAAGCAGACTTGGCAGAGAAGAAAGTTTTAGTGAAGTTTTCACAAGTTGTGTCCTGGGTACTGTATGGTGTGTATTAGAAATTCTCCCTCCTCTCAAAAAGTTTCAGTGGAGCCAGCATTGGTCCCTGATATTTTTGTGTTAGTGGATCATTTTTGAGGACATGATGAGTTTCACATGTGGGTCAGTGAGGCACGGTGCAGCCCACAAGGCCGCAATGGCCTGAGATCCGCAGAGCCAGGAGAGCAAAAGTCAGTAGGAATCCACAGGTATCATTCTGAAGCCTAGGGCCTCAACCCCATCCGTTGCTCAAAGGCCACAAAAGCACCAGCTGACACCTGGGTTGCATATAGATTTGGTGAAAATATTAGCTATGGCCTCATCTGAGTCATGCTTCATATAAGCTGAATTGCACCCCACTGCCCACTAATATGTTGAAGTCCTAACATACTTATGAATGTGACCCTATTTAAAAATAGAATCTTTGCTATGATCAAGTTAAGATGAGGTCTTTTGGGTGGACCCTGATCCAACACAACTGATGTTCTTATGAAAGAGAACATTCAAGCACAGAGATAGACATGTAGAGGGAAAATGATGTGAAGACACAGGGAGAACACCAACTACAAGCCAAGGAATGCCCAAGGCTACCTGAGGCTGGGAAAGAGGCAAGAAACAGATCCTCCCTCAGAGCCCTCAGAGGTAAATAAACTCCTTAACACCTTAATTTCAGACATCTAACTTCCAGAACTGTGAGACAATAAATTCCTGTTGTTTAAGGCACCCAGTGTGTGGTACTTGGTATGGAAGATTTAGAAAACTAATACAATGCCTGAGCGAAGATAGTGCCCACTGGGAATCTTAATTACAGCTGATAATCACTTGAATTATCCCTTTTTGTATATAGTTGCTAAATTTCTTATTGAGTAATCACATTGCAATATTCTTTGTATCCATATGCTTAAAAAATAGCTAACTTTTATTAAATGCTTACTGACAAAAGGTATTTTTATATGTGGGTCATTTAATCCTCACATCAATCACATGAGCCAGGTGTTATTACTATCCCCATTTTACAGATGAGAAAACTGAGAGATAAGAATATTAAACAATTTGCCTAAGGTCACAGTGCTAGGTAGTAGCACAGCTGGGGTTGTACCTGGGCAGACAGATATCAGAGTGTGTATACTCACATACTATAGGATGCTGCCTTAGCAGGAGTTAAATCAACTCCTTCATTGCATTTCCCTCAACTGTAATTCAATGGCCTTTCAACAAAAAGTTATGGGATGTTAAGATTTCCTTTTTTAAATAAAACCATGCTGGCTGCTAGTGATCAAAATTTTCCTCCTTATTTCTTCTTTCTTTTCCTTCTCTCTCTCTCTCATTTTCTTCCCCTCCTTCCCTCCCTTCCTTCCTTCCTTCTTCACGTATTTCCTTCCTCCCTTCCTTCCTTCCTTCCTTCTTCACTTCTTTCCTTCCTCTTTAAATGCTCAATGTAAAAAAAAAAGAATGATCATTTACACAATAAAAAATTTAGTTATATAGCAATGACATATTTTGATGTGTTCATTTTACTTATCAAATACTTACTCTTGGTCAGAAAAAGATATTAGATGCTAAATTTATAATTATGAACAAGTTTCAGCTACCATACTTAACAATATTACAGTTTAGTTATAGTAGAGTTTGCTAACTCTAAGGAGAGCAGGGAAGCACAACGGAGCACCTAACAGACTCTTGCCTGGATAAATGTTTCCTAATCTTACTATTAGAGTAAGCACACAAATACACTCATGCCCTTTAAGTCAGATCCTGTATCACTGGATCCTAAATTAATAATAGGACACACAGTGTATTGGGTTTGAAGCTCTTCAACTTGACCTTGGACAGTGCATTTTATCTATTTTATTTTACTCTATGTAGTGAATACTGCTAGTTTTCCTATTCAACAGCCATCCTCCTTTCTTCCTTTCTAATGGAAGCCTGATTTTGTTTGGGATGACAGTGGTCCAGCTATAGACCAGACTCCCTTACAACTAGAAATGGATTTATGGTATAGTTTTGACCAAAGAGATCTGCTAGGGACTTCTGGGATGTTTATTTATTAATTCATTCATTTATTTATTTTAATATTGGTGCTACCCTTTCCTCCTTCAATATTTCTTCTCCCTCCTGTTTGTAACATGAACATGAGGTTGAATTTGGAGCAACTATGTTGAGACCGTGAGTGATAAATGTGGGTGATAAAAACCATATGCTAAGTTTGGTGGTGGTAAAAATACAACTTGATTAGGCCTTCGGCTTTTTATTGAGGGGGAAGGGGGAAAAAGTCTCATAGGATTAAGCAACTGGAGTTATATTTCTGTTTCCTACAGCCTAATCCAATTATCCAACTGATAAATGATAGTAAATCAGCTCTAGCCCCAGAGAAAAGACCCACAGATAGGAACATTTCAGGATCTTCTGATGAAATGGCTGGATTTTTAACTGAGCAGATGAAAGTGAAAACCACTAATACACAAGGTCTGCTCAGTCACACAGGTGATGCAATCACAGTATGTTATTATCTCACTCTGAAATATTCATAGACAGCCTGGGATGGAAAGGCAGAGGCCAAACAAGTGATAAAAGGGATTCAGAAGAAACATTCAGTACAGGGAACAAAATAAAAATAAATTTAAAAAATATATTTGATAGCTTCAGATAAAATGTTTTAAAAGGTCACAAAAATGTAACAAGAACAAGTAGCCATTGTAAAAGAGGCAATAATTAGAATAATAATGAACTCTGGGAAATTAAAAAAATGTGTTAGCAGACATAAAAAGGAACACATTAAAAAAGACAGAGACATAAATCTGAGAGATTCTTACATAAAGAGATATGAAAAAAAAGTGCTGGAAAATAGGAGAGAAACAAAAAATTACAAGATCAATTCAGAAGACTCAATATCTGACTAATAAAAGTTGCAAAGAGAAAAAACAGAATCATTGGTAGATAAATACATTTCAAACCAATAAAATGGAAAGTTTCCCCAGAATTGAAGGCTTAGGCTTTCAGATTACAAAGACCTACCAAAGGCACAAAGCAGTGAGAGGCAAGAAACCCACACAGAGAAATATGATTTGGAATTTCAAGATGCCAGAAATAAAGACAAAATGCTAACACCTTCCAGAGGGGAAAAAAGAAACTGTTTAGATTACAGAATGACAGTGGGCTTTTAAACAAGATACTAGAAGAGTGAAAAAGTAAAGCTTTTAAAATTCTGAAGGAAGTTGTTCTCCAACCTAGAATTCCAACACAAACTATAGGTCACATGGAATGACAAAATTAAAAAAAAGAAATTGAGAATGAAAAATCTCTTTAAGAAATGACTTCTTTCTGTCTTAGGAAGTGATGGAAGGTATACTCCTCTAACTGGAGGGAGTAGCAAATAAGAAGAAGCCATAGGATGCAACCCAAGAGAAAGCAAAAGGAATTCTAAGTGAGACTCCAGTGGAGGCTTACGCAACAGATTTAGAGAACAAGACCTGTAAATTGGAACAAGAGAAGTGGATCAAGGAGGGATTTCCCAAGGGGAAAAATGGATTTAGGGGATTTTTGAATATGCTTATTTGTACTGAGAGGCGAATTACAGTTTGAGATTGAGATTGGGATTGGGAAATCATACCTGTATAGAATGTTTAGGCAAACTAAAAAGAAAGAAGCCATTATTAACTACAGAGAAAATGAGAAAGTAAAGCAGTTGCTGTCTACTATCTTGAAGAGCTTTGAATAATATTATATGGTAAGCTCTTGAATGTTGAGTGAAAACTTTGGGAGAATGGAGGAGGGGACTTTGGTGTAGAAAAAGGAGTGTTGTAAGGAAGTGACATCCTCATTTTCTATGCCAGGAAGACTACAGGTAATATCTGAAATTGAAAAGTCAAGAAATGTGAGTAAGAACAAACTTATTATAAAAGTCTATAGTAGAAGAAACAGTCCAAAGGTTCAAAGATGTTGCATCTAGGGAGAGGAATTCAGAAGTAGAGTGTCTCATGTGGCTGGTTTTTGGTTTTTCATCTTATTTGCATGTTTTTCTGTTGTGAGAGGGGGTCACAACTTTAAGGTACGCTTTTCTTTTATTATATTTTAGTTCATTTATCACTTCGACGAAAGTGAATATGAAATAATACTATTTGATTTTGGATTTACCTTTTGAAAACTGATAACTTGGTATTGGCCTATTGTTTCACCATACAGAATTTTTTAAATGTCATACGTATTGGCTACTATTTCTAGTTTTTCACTACTGTGGCTGTGTAGGGCATATTTTCTACATCTTTATCAAGTTATTCCCCTTCCAGTATTTTAAGTTAGGTCTTTATTATAATCTTGGTTCTGTGACTTTCATTTATCCATGCGTTCAGTCATTTGCTCTTGAAATATTTATTCAGCCAGCACTAGACTAAGCCTTCGGGATAAGCAGTGGACATAATAGACAACTCTGCTGACATCAAGCTTTTATTTTGGGTGTGTTGGGGTAGCATGACCTTGGCCAAGTCATGTATTCTATTTGTTCTCCGGTTTCCTCCTTTGTAAAATGGGCATAATATTACCTGCCCATTCTTTCAAAAGTGAATTTTGAGGACATGTCCAGATTAAAATTTTTCTGTGCTAAAGAAATAATCTCAAAAAGTACCATTTTAATATTCACAGGGTTAATTTCACAATCATTTCTAGCACCAACAAACTGAACTATTAGCGATAAGTCCATTAACAGCACAAAACGACTGCCATATATGTCTTTAGTGCTACTATGCAGATTGACGAATTCTGCATCTAGTCACTTGGTTTTGTCTAAATATTGCAGGTTTTTTGATGTTGTTATTAGCAGAATATGCAAAACATATCCATTCCATTCTTTTTCCCTGCCTATGTTAAAAATCTAATGAAACTATTCAAAATAGAAATGCACTCAACTGCATATGATGCAAAAGAATGATTCTGCTGAACACAGCAACTACATAATGCACCACATTGCCTACCCATCAGCCTGGATACTGAGACTACTTTGTAAATATGCAGAGACAAGCCCTTTTTATATTTATTGGAAGGTCAAGAGTTTGGAAAGTGTGAAGGTATAGGCAGACAGGAATATAGTATCACTTATTTATTAAACAATATATTGAAAACAGAAACATACCAGGCACGTTGAAAAGTGTAAAACAAGCACCTGTGACCTCCACCACCCCAGTTTATGCCACCATCACTTCTCACCTTGGTAATTGCAAAAGCCTCCAAACTGATTTTCCTTACTTCTGCCTTGCTCCCTTGCCCATGAAGACATCAGCTAGAGTGACTCATTAAAAATATAAGCCATATCATAACATCTGAACAAACCTTTATCTTCTTCCTCAAAAGGCCTGATTCCCTGCAGTAAACTACAAAAAGTATGTGCTGAATGAAAGAATCAATCAATCAATCACCGGTTAGACTTAGGTCACACATATGACTCAATCCTTGCCCTCAGTGACTTGTTAGGTGTTAAAATAGACATGAAAAGCAACCAGAACACTGTAAAACAATCTATTCCTGGGATCCAGGACAAATGGTATGAATAAGGACTTCTGGGGAAGTTAGGAGGAGAAGTTCAATGTTGGCCATAGTGGTTTGGATTCCTTGTAAACACGAGTTAGAGACAAGAATGCCCTGGAAATTATGTTGTTATCCAGTTAAACACAAGACAGAAAATACACCTATAATTCTAAACCCATACGTATCATCTCCCTGATTCTACAAGATCCAATTTACATTCTCTGGAATAGCTTAAAACTATCACTCTAAGCACAAACTAGTTACCTCTGTTGATGTAATAAGAGTACCCGACATAAAGGAGACACACATGGCATTGAATTAAGACACTGACTTGAGATGTCAAATTTAGAACAGTGGCAGGCCCATCTTGAAGGTGGTAGATACACTTGAGCTCAAGTAAACTCTCATCTGGCACCCAATAAACTGCAACTTGATTAAGTGGTATCTTTGCACATATATGGTATAAATCCAATTGATATTCTCCGTAGTCTTTGAGACCCTGAATTCAATTGTGATTCAACAAGGAGAGATTAAATTATACACAGTGTCAAGAGAGCATTGGGTCTATTTTTATTGCATTCTAATGATTTGAAAATTGGTAATCTGTGTACATATGGCAACTTCCCATTGATCTGAATATTAGATTAAGTGAAACACTGTGGCATTGCCAACTAACTGAGTTGATTACATCTAATGAGATAGAGACGCGGAAACAGCTATGGGCCCTTCATCACAGGCTGCAAACTTTCTGCAGATTCTTTAGCAAAGAAAGAAGAAAAAGAAATTCTATGCATAAAAGAGTGATTTTCAAGCCATGCCTGCCCCTCTCACCAGCAAACCTTCAGTTCTATACCACTGCATATTATTTACTTGACTAACTTCTAAAATAGACTGGTTGATTCCCAGGTAACAGAATATGATCATCAAAAATACATGAAACAATTAAAAAATGTTTTAAATATCAAGGGAGTTCTCATAAGTAAAAGATATTCTCAGGATAGGTAGAGGTTAGAAATGTGTTTCCCAAATTTCATTTATTCACAATCACCTTTAATATCTCTACCAAAATCTATATTTCACTTACACTAGTGTTATTTTTCTTAACGGAATTCACTTAAATATATTATTTTTAAAGGAAATATTACATCACTACCAAATGGCAAATAAGTATCAATTGCCATAAAGAGGTAACTACAAATATAAATATAATGAAACGACATCGTTTTCAAGTTTTAGGTCTGAGCTCAGGACTGTCATCTCTTTTCAAAGAAGACACAAACAATTGTTGTATTAAAGGCTGGCACCAAAAGGAGAATGTCTCATTTCTATAATCAAAGGATTGAACTAGGATTAGGAAGTGTATAAATAACTCCCTATTAATACAATATTTGTAATGATTGTCCATGTATCACCTAAAAGCATCTTGCATCATGATGATACTTTTCTTAAACTTTGGGAAAGGATAATTTAGGGAAAAGATTTTCATTTTTTTATTAAACTGTAACCCACTGACCACATATTGGGATAACACACAGACATGAACATGCACACACACAACTGAAACAAAAGTTTCAAAAAACAATACTTACCTTAACCACATCTGGAATTTTTTTCTACTTCATTAGAAATGCTGATAAGACCCCACAAAAATGATGTCTCAACCAATAATGGCATATGACCATTAGCTGTGTAAAACACCAACTTGGAGGAAAGGGATAGAGTGGTGTTACCCTCATTTTAATATCTGAAATGCTAACATAATGTGATGTGCCTTAACAGAAGTATGAATTACAGGTTGGGGAGAAATCAAAGAGCTACATTAATTTTATAAATGTCCACATTATCTTTTATATACAGTAGTTTTTTCATATTTCCTATCCTGGCCTTCAAGGCAGAACCTTGTATGTACCTGTTTTATATAAATTAATCAGAGTGTTTTCATAGAACATTAGATTCACAAAGTATTAATACTGCTAATTAATAAAAACAGAATCCATGCTTACTTTTTTGTGTGTGTATGTGAAATTCCAGGTTAAATGAAATTTAGATGTTTTAAAATATATTCTTTAAATTGGTATTTTTACTACAGAACTTCTCAGAACCTTTAAAATGCTAACAAGCATTTCCCATAAAGGCATATGTTATCCAGTGTTCTGCAAAATGTTTTGAGCATGAAATATTTTCTGGGCAGGGTATATTGGAAGATACGTATTTCTCTTGATGTATATTGGTAAGTTGTGTTGTTGCTTTCATTGCTTTTCATAGTCACCATGCCTCTATGATACTCTTTGCTTTTGCTAAATAAGCAGTCAATCCCTCTTGATCACAAGGCAAACTTCATCTCCATTCCTCACTCATGGCATTTCCTTCACTGCCAGCTCATATTCAACTGTTAAAATGCATTTATCCTCCACACAAAGACTTGCACACAAAATAGACAAAAAGTAGAAACAATCTAAATGTTCATCAACAAGAGAGTGGTTAAACAAAATGCACTACATCCATACAATGGAATACTATTTAGCAATAAAAAGAATGAATTATTGATATATGATACATCCATCGATCTCAAACGTTAAATTAAAAAGCCAGATACAAAAAGCCACATATTCTATGAACACATTTGTATGAAATTATCACCAAAGGAAAAACCTATAAGGGCAAAAACTGGATTAGTAGTTGCCTGGAGCTATGGATGAGAGTGGAGATTAACCATAAAATGGGCAGGAGGGATCCTACTAGGATGATGGATATGCTCTAAAACTGGATGGATAGAATCGTTGCACAACATGGTGAATTTACTAAAATTCACTGATTTGTGTACTTAAAGTGAGTAAATTTTGTGGAATATAAATTCTTCCTCAATAAAGTTGTTAAAAATTCCAGCCAGCCAGCCAGCTGGCCAGCCACCCAGCCAACTATGCATTCACTCACCCAACCTTCTTTCCTTTAAGAGTCTTTCTCTCCTGCCTCAATCTGAATGTTGCCTGTCCTTGTTTTGAAAGAGCACACCATTTCGTTTTTATATATGCTGGACTCTAGTCATTTGCCTTTCAACCCTTCCTTACATTATATTAATTTGAGTACTTGTCTAATATCCTTACTGGACTGTAAGTTTTTGAAGACACAAACTATACCTTGGACTAGTCCATGTAAAAATAAATATTGTTGACTCTAAGTATAGGAAGCAATTCTATTTAAGGAAGGTTAACCATAATAAAAAACACACATGGAGATGCCCAGTAGTGGTTATTCTTAAATTGGCTGCTCTGAAATCTGAAATTTACCCTTTTTACTTAACTTTAAGTAGTAGTTCAATACCTCATCACAACAGCTACTAATTCAAGGAATAACAATAATAGCAGCAGCAAAGGCAGAAGCATCAGGAGAACTAACTTTACTGAACACTTACTTTGGGCTGGTGATGGTGCTAGGTGTTTCTCATTGTGTGGATATTATTCCAGAAAAAGAAATGAGGCACAGTGAAGTTCAGCCACTTGTCTTAGGTTGGGTGCTCTGGGAGCAGAGCCTGAGGCAGATTTACCCTGCACATGGCTTATGGAGGGAGTGTTTTCAAGAGAAACTAGAAATGAGATGTAGGAAGCAAAAAAGCAAAGAGGAAGGAGCTAGGATACTTCCGGGGAAGTCTAGCTATAGTCTAATCCATGGGGAGTTCAGGAGGATAAAAAGGAGAGCAGAGTCTGTCCTGTCTTGAGGCAAGGAGGTATATATTGACAGTGTCCCAGCTATTGTGTTTGTGCGTGTGTGTGTGTGTATGTGTGTAACTCCCAGGCACCTTGGCTTCAATCACCCAAGGGTAATCCTCCAGAGCAGGTCTCAGGTGTGAGCCCTTAGTAAGTGTCAACACTTGGGGGATGGACACACCCACCAGGAAGAGGGGTTCCAAGAGACCTGACCAGACACCAACAGCCTCTACTATAGCTCTTGGCCCAAATCACATCCCTAGTAAAGAGCATACCCTCAGATTAAAACCCAATAATTCTGATTTCTACATCAGTGCTCTTAACTCTCTACCTTTTTTCTTCAGTATCACATTTTGTTATGTTTTGCCTTTAAAGCATGCACAAACACACACACAAATGCACAAACGCCTCTGTTATGGCCTAGGTTGATCCATTAGCATTTATTTTTAAATTAAATATTAATTCAAACTAGGATAACAAAGTCAAGCCTACCTGACACCCTTCTTTAATCTTGCTTTTAATGAATAGATAAAAATAATTTTTAATTACATGCATTATTTAAATAGCGTCTGAGGAATTTGGAGGTTGCAGGAAAACAGTTGACTTCTTCCAGCATTTTAAATATTCTCCATGCCAAATCTTTGTTAGAGTAACACATTTACATTCTATGAATAAAGATTTGCCTAGAACTTCAGTTCAGACAGTTCTCCAATCACTACACGTTCCAAATGAGTCAGTCTGAATTTTGAGGAAATTACTATGTATCTTCAATTTTCTTTTTATCAGAGATAAAATCATAAAGGCAAGTGGAATTTGATGTTAGAAATTACAACCTAAAAATCAAACAAACATACCAAAGCATAACATGATGCCTGCCATCTAGCACTGCACAAAAGAGTTGGCTTTGTTACAACAATGGCATGACTTATTGCAATAACACCAAGCACTATTTATAAGGAATGACAAACTCTAAATGAAAATTTCTTGCCGGAGCCCCTGGAGCCTATGGTCATCCATTTCTCTCCTGCCCCCCAATTCAGCATCCTTTCTATTTAAACGCAGATATACAAGGGATTTCTATGTCCTCCACTCATCTTGCATCCCTCTCTTTCCTCTACTCTCTCTTATTTTACCTATTTTGAAAGCCAGTCTCAGAGCTCTCAACTTTAGAATAAGTAGCCAAGAGGTCAGGACATTTGGAGTAAATAGAATGTTTGATTAGAGGACATTGTGTGTATGCATTTCACGTAGAAAATAAAATGCTACCCTGGATGGCTGCGTGTGAGAAGGCTGCCATGCCCTGTTACCGTGACACAATAATTGGTTGAGCAGGTGAAAATTAACATGGCTTGAGCATGTTATGTGATAAATGGCATCCGAAACTGGCTACATTTTAAGCCTTGGAAGTGACAGAATGGGGAGATAAGGTATATTGCTTTGGGGTAAAGGAAGTATGAGTCAGAGACCAAGTCCCTGGAAGTATTTTCTCTGAAAAGGAATCACACAGAGTGAGGCATCTTATATCCTATTTTAAACCACAGCCAGAAACAGTTCTCCTCAATGAGCAATTTGCAAGACACTTCCCTAGGGATTCCAGATGTATGTCAGATATCTCTCTGTAAATTTCTTTCCATTCATTGGAGAAGGAAAGGGAGGTAATATTTGTGACATACGTTATGTCTTCCATCTGTTATTTAATTTTCACAAAGAATACTTGAGGATAAAATATTATCCTTCTTTGCTGACAACAAAACTGACACTTAAAGAAATTAAAAATAAAGCAAAAAAGAAAAGAATAATAATAACACAGATTCACTAAAAGAAAGAGCTTGGATTCAAATCCAGATCTTTTTGACCCAGATGTTCATGCTCTTTCCACTCTTTCATGCTGCCTATAGCTTAATACACCATTTCCCAAACGTGTTCTGTTGAATGTTAATAGGAGGCAGGCTTCGCTTAAGGTGCAGTAAAAGCAGGCCAGTTTGTTTACAAGACTTCTCAACACTTTTAATATGGCCAGGTATGTTCGGAGTCTCCAAAGGGGGCTGCAGCACAGTGTTTCCAAAATTCCATGAGCATAGACGCCTTTTCCTGCCTGACCGTCAACTCTACTGAAAACGCTTTAGAAACTACGGTTACTCTGGTAGTATTCCCCAGCAGGAGACAAGAGAGAATAGCAAGCTAAAGGGCTTAAGTTTTTTTTTATTTCTTAGACTTTTGCATTGCCTGAAATTTTACGAGCTTGCATTAATTTGGGAAAGAAAAAACAAAGCATCATTTATATGAATTAAAATAATACTATTAAAATCATACTAATAATACTATGTATATTTCCATTAGAACGTATTTATAAATATATGAAAATAAATGTCCTAAACAAAGTCCCATATCTCTTAAAATCACTATGTAAAGGCATAAACGAGACTATATTCATGGAATGTCTGATGAGTATTATAATCAGCCCTCCATATCGTCGGGTTCAGCATCCACGGGTTCAACCAACTGCTGATGGAATTTGGTTGAGTCCTCGGATGCAGAGTCCTAGGATACAGAGGGCCAACTGTACTACTGTCATTTTGTATGAGGGACTTGAGCATCCTCAGATTTTGATATCCAAGGGGGTCCTAGAACCAATCTCCAGCAGTTACCCAGGAAGAACTGTGTAATAATAAATCAATAATAAACAAAGTTATGTAAGGTCAGGCATTGTACTAATTCATTTAATCATCATAACAACCCCCTGAGATAAACAGTATCTCCATGTAATACATGAGGAACATGGAACACAGATAGGCTAATTTACTTCTCAGAAGTCCTACTAGTGCCCCAGCAGGTGTGTGGCAGAATCTTGTACCAAATGTTTTTTTATTAATTCCATACTGTTTATGACCCTCACTTAAACCTGTTTTGCAGTGGAGTCTAGATGCCTTTGTAGGGTTTCTGCAGCCTATGTAAAGACTAATAAGGGCTCTTACTATTTTACTTCCCCTCTTTAACTTTCCACCCCTACTTGCTCCTCCTCTTGAACTTTTGGGAAATATGATATGTATATAATATTAAAAGTATTTCAGAATAAAAAAACTATAAACTTTGATTTAGCAGTGTAAAAGTAGTCGTATTTTACAGTCACCTGTCTTACTCCCTTATTCTTATCCACTCGTGGAGTTTCTACTAAGTACTACTGCAGGGGATATAAGCATGAGTTACAAATTCTTTCTGCCTGAAAAAAGATGCTTGGCTTTACCGAGGAGGAAAGATGTTTAACTACCAGAAGTTGGGTTTGTTCCTCCGGTGGCAGGATTAGTGTTGATTCATGCACAGCCTCTCATGAGGTCTTCCTTGTTACTAGAGGCATATGCACCTCTCTATGATGACCAGTCCAGGGGAAGCTGCAAACTCAGCACTGGCTCACAGCACAGCTATCCCCCAAGGTGCTAACTGTACCTGCAACCTGCCTGTTTCTCTGTGAGGCTTTAACCATGCACAGGGGTGTGCATAGACCATAAGCAAAACACATCCAAAACAATGCAAAGTGAAAGAGACTTAAGATAAAACAGAAGCCACTGTCACTATTACAAAAAATAATAATAATAATAGTGATAAAAAAGAAAGAGGAAAAAGTGGACAAACCCCCTAGACTAGATTTTGAAAAAGAATCAATAATTATTAAAAATAATAAGAGGAAATGCTTACACAGTTCTTACCTTGCGCCAGGCACTGCAGGTGCTTTACATATCTTAACTCATTTATCCTCAAAACCCTATGATATCAATACTATCAATATTATTATCTCCTTTTTACTCATCTCCAGGCATGAGGACCCTGGAGCACAAAAAGGATAAGCAGTGTGCCCAAGATTACAAAGCAGGTAAGTGCCGGGGCTAGGTTTCAAACTCAAGTTGTCAGACTCCAGAGTGTCAGACTCTTAACACCATCAGGCCATCTATGATACAGTATGTAAAAGTACTGATTCGAAGACCCCCCTCTGCTGGCTACTGCCTTTGATTCTGTCTTATATTAGCTCATTACTCTTCACAGGAATGCTAGAAGGTCGGTCTTATCCCCACTTGTCAGAGAAGGAAAACTAAGATCAGACAACTAGCTAGTGGCTGAGTCTGGATAAAAACAAGATTGTTTGAAACCAATGCTGTGTTCTTTCCATAATGCTATCATTTCAGGGGAGCTGTTTTTGGACTTAAGTTCTGTCAAAGTGCAGATCATATGTTACTTTCTTTATATTCCCAGATCATAGCCTAGAGCCTCAATGTAGAGGTTTTTCCTCCCCCAAATTGCAGCAATATGAATCAAGGTCAGTGTAGTCTTCTTCACGTTCATTATGTATGAAAAAAAAAATCTAGTAATGAAAAAGGAAAATTATGTGGATCATCCCTATGGCCAAATTTTATAAGGTACTTTTGAAAGAAAAAAAAAAATGTATGAGGGGTATTTAGAATTCCTTGCTAAGGAGCCATTCAGTGGAATCTTTGCAATGGTCTTAACTGCTTCCTTCTACTTCTTGAAGCCTCTTTATATCACTCCTTTCCTTTCAATCTGTTCCCCGAATTAAGTAATTCATACCTAGGTTTTCGCATGAATGGTGCCCACTCAGACGCAAGCAAGCTGCTGTCCGGAAAGAGATTAATTGAAGCTTCGAAGTGAGGGAAGCCAAGGATTGCCAAGAAGCAGCAGACTACCCCTCTGCACTCTCCTTCCTTGCCCCGCCCTTTCTCACATATCACACAGCCAGTCCAGTCTTCCCTTTCTGAGGAAATGAAGCAAAACACATAAATGGAGTGAAATGGTTTCTTCCTCAGAGTCGTAAAACTACAGTTCCTTGTAAAAGGTGCAGAAAATGAGCTCCTCTTTTAGACAAGTGAGGCTCTTAGGTAAAATATCAATATCCCAGGCCTTTGATAACTTCTTTGACATATGAATACCTATAGAGACAGCTCTTTATCAACCACTGTGGAAATTGTTTGACTTGAAGTTGAAAAATGACTTCAAAGTATAAAAATCTGACCTTCAGGTTCCAAGATGTTTCTTCTGAATGATCTTGTTTTAAAGATAAATAAACACAGAACTCCTCAATTTTAAATATGTTTTCTGGATCAAAAAAAAAGAGTTTTTAATTTTTAAATTGATAAATGACTGTGTCCCAATGGGCACTGTGTTTCTCCTACTGGAAAAAAATAATGTGTATTTCATATTAATATCCTTTTCCTTTCAAAAGTAACCTCTAAGATATTATATAAACACAAGCCCAAAATGGAGAAGTTCAAAGGAGAAATGAAAAATGCCAGTGTTTGTTCTCTCCTCACCCTGTGTATACATTTTTAAATGGGGTCATCATTTTGCATACTGTTTTGAAATTTGTTCTTTTAACTTAAGAAATGTGTTCTAAACATCTTTTCAACACAGTGGTATTTGACAGTCTCATAAGACACATGCTAGGCAAATGGGAGAATTTGTCAACATGCAAATGAAATGGGGCTCTTGCCCAAACTGAATGAATTCAGGATTGAATCATGGCCAAGAGAGGTGACACTGATCAGGTGAGGGAGAAATCCAAGCTTAGGAAGGGCAGCAAGTTGAACCCAGAAGAGGCATCCAGGAAACCACAAGACAGGGCCTTTCCAAACTCAAGGAGGGAGGTGTAGGACCTGGTGAGCAAGAACCAGGAAGAGGTAAAAGCATTTACCTGGGCACTTGCTAGCAACCAGAACTAGTCTTTCTAAGCACTTTATGTCCATTAAAAATGTACTGTTTGCAGACAACAGTCTGTGAGCTAGATCTAGTAGAGGATTTTACAGAAGAAATAGAGGCTCAGGAAGGTGAAATAACTTGCCTGAGATCACATAGCTAGTTAGAATAGAGACTGCAGTCAGGGTGTTTTTATTCGAAAGATATATGGCATATTCCACTTCAACCCATAGTCAAGCTTCATTCTCTCTCTAGTGCTCTTTTTCATTGTGCCTTTGTTCTTGTACATATGGTTAAGTATAAGTCCATCTCCCAAGGAATCTTCACAGGTCTTGGTGCAAAAGAATCAAGAATGAGGTTCTTCAAAGAGCTCAACGGCTTATCATATCAACTGATAAACTTCATGGCTTATGTTGTGGGAGTGTGTGTGTGCCTGTGTATTTGCGCGCGTGTGTGTGTGAAGTATTTAAGTGTGTGCACTCATGAGTCTAGTGTATGCTTACACAAACACATATTTGGGCACAAGTGTGTATGTATACATGAACATACAAAATTACATACCTCATTGATTTTAATAGTCATTGAACACACAGTTTTGAAGGTAGGGCATCAGATTACTAACTACCAGATTTTGAACATCCCAAAAGCTAAGAAGAAACTGGTGGCTAAAAGTTGTGGAAACAAGAAAAGCACAAATGCATCATCACTAAAAATATCTGATGAATAAAGCTTTGTTTCTGAAACTCAGAATTTAAGCAGAAAATTCCTTTTCGTGTATTTGAATTTTATTCCATTTAGGAAGGAACACTACATACACAACTTTAAGGAATTCATCTGTTGTTTGAAGAGCAGTCTGAGAGTATTTTCTCAAGCATTTTCACCATAACAAATAAACTAATATTTGTAAACACTGTGTTGGATCCTCTCCCCCAAGCAATTTTACTAGTTGTTTTGATTTATACTACACCATTATGGCCACAGAATTGAGAAATAAAATTTTCAATCACTGGTCTCCACCTCATCACACAGCTGGAGGACACAATCCTCACCTGGTTCCATTTCAAGTCTTCTATAGTTGGACCTCCACGGTCTGAGCCACTATATCTGTTTTTGCATATTTGGAGGTTGTATTAACCATATTCCCTCTAATTCCCTTGCTATTTTTCTCATTTTTCCACTTGCTACCCAGTTCTGCCCTTCTCTTTGAACATGTCTGGAAAGAATGATCTAGCAGTAATGTACCCAAAAAAGTGCTTACTGTATCCCAGCCAGGGAGAGTCTTCTTTTAAAATGATGACCACAGATCTCAAATGGGCACTAAGCATTGCCCAGCAATGGTCTCACATTTGCTCAGTAAAGTCACTCCCCCAAGCTCTGAAAAGACTATACTATACTTTCTCTCTCTTTGAAACATCCATTACTCCCCACCCCACAAATGCTTTTTACCTCACTCTGCTTCATTTTAACAGAAGAAAGCAATCAGACAGTGTCTCTCAACTTCCCGTTATGAATGCACCAACATTTACATCCATATTCTCTGCCTTCCCCAGCATCTAATACAGGGAAGAAGAGTCTCTGCTGCAACCAAGGCCAACTCCTCTGCAACAGCAGGGACCTCAGTGTTTTTGTCCTTGTCGTATCTCCAGCCCCTAGAACAGCATCCAGTAGGAGCTTGGTAAGTACAGGTTAAATAAATGTATGTATGAATGAATGAATACCTATGAACATGAAAGGGTCCATTTGTCCTAGATGAAGAGGAGGGCAAAGGTAAACACAAAGATTTCTAGGGTGGCACTCCGAATCTGTAGCATACAGCTAGATAATCATATATAAATCAAATGATAAATAAATAATAGATGATGTTTACCCATGCCTCATTTCCTCAGTCTTTGCCCTACCTGGCTTTTACACTATATGTACAATAAATGACCACATTTATAGAGCACCATAATAGAGCCAGGGACTGTCCATTCTTCTCTTTTAGTCTTCACGAAAATGATCAATTTACATATGATGAAACTGAGGCTCAAAGAGATCCAGTAAGTTGCCCAAGGTCAACTAGTAAGTGAAGGAGGTCAGACTCAAATCCACATCTGCTGATGTGAAAGTCCCTGCTCTCTCCACTCAGCCATGCTGCTGGTCAGCCCCTGGGACCTTCCTACAGGTTCAAGCACAACTAGTTCCTGAGTCAACTCTGTGGGGAACTGGACTTCACTCCCCCTACAGCCAGCCACACCTGGAGATGTCATGCTGCCACATGGTCTCTTCCTTATTGTGCCAGTTGCGAAGCCTGGGTAGCCATGGAGATTCACAGAGAGACATGGGGACCCCTAATGGGAAGTTTGTATCCAGCTTCCTGTCTTAGAGGATGGACCTTTATTTCTGTATCCCCAGCCATGGACTTCATATGCCAGAAAATGCAAGATTTTCTAAGCTCACAGTAGGGGCAGATCTTGGTTAGGTCAGGCCTGAATCTTATATAATTTGGAAGATAAGAGTCTGTAAAAAAAAGAGGGAAAAATCACATATACAAAATTTGGTGTGGAAGTTAATATTTATTTACAATGGGAATGGGAAGGGGCCCACATACTTAAGGAAACCTATAGCTTAACCTTCATTTACGTCAAGGTAATTCTGTCTCTGACCATGACCTAGCCCTACCTGAGAGGCAGGTACATGGCAGCTGAGGACCTGTGTTCTCCAGTGGACAGCATGGATTTTAATCCCAGCTAGACCACCTCTAAGTATATGATCCAAGTGTTGAAACTTCCACAGCATATACTTTCTCATTTCTTTAATCTTCAAGTATATAACTGGTTCATAAAAACTGTTGTCAACATGAATAATGCACAGACAGTGCTGGCCATGGTGCCTGGCATAGACCACAAATCTCTCATTCAGGTGTTACTGGTATTATTAGCATCTGATGCCGTCTTCTTGCTCACCAGCTCTGGGACCTCCCTACTCGAGGCCCCACTCCTATATTCATTTGAAGCCTGCCTGAATGCCTAAGCACCAAGCATTTGGTGTGTCTTCACCATTGTGGATCACGTTTTGGCATACCTCACCAGTTTTTTTCAGGAGACTTATTTCTGCCTGTGTACCAGAAACCTCCCCCTCCCCCCATCTTCCCGAGCCAAAACACCAGAAAATAGCAATATAATGAAAAAGTGTTCATAATACAATCTTAAGAGCCAGAATTCCTGTAATTATGGCTAATAAGATTATTCTTACATGGTTTTGTAAAATTAGATACTATAAAATGTAAAATTATTAGCTTCCCACCTAGAATGTAATTTATCACTCTATCATAGATTGTGTACTTATTATGGTGTCTAATGCTACCAGTTAGTTTTGTCATTTCTAACAAGTCAATTAACCTTCCTGGGCCTCAATTTACTCATAAAATGAGGGGGTTGGACTACAGTGTCTATAATTCTTGCTAGTTCCAAAAAAATGTTATTAGTACAAATATCTGGGATATTATTCTCATCTCAATATGGAATGTGTCCAGTTTGAATATTTATCTTTGAAGCTAATATGTGGGAGAGGAGGAGTTACTCAAAGGATAACAACCTGGCTTTCCTTTTTGTGAAATCTGCCTCTTCGCCTCCACTATCTTAATACTCTCACTACGGCAGGCGCTCAAGGAATATTATTTGATTGTTTTTAAAATACCTTCTCTAGCAGGTATTCTCTTACTGAGACAATTTACATTGTTCTTATAGATGCAATTAAGAGTAGGGTTTGTATCCTAGGACCTTGAAGCAGACTGGTAAGGAGAAATGAAGACAAGACCTGTTTTCCAACTTCACAGGGCTGGCAAAAGGGCAGATCGAGCTCAACAAAGAGAAGGTAATATTTAGTCCACAGCATATGCTAAAGATCGGTCATGGGAAGTAGAGGAAGTTCTTCCAGATAAAAGAAGTCTGACAAAAGGTAATGAGTCAATGTCCTGGCAGTTGTCTGGGGCAGGGCAAAGAGGTGTCTGCCTACCCTTTGCTGACATTGGGGCAGGCAGATATGGTGTGAAAAATATCAGGGCCCAGAAAATAAGCTGGAATAGGGGACTCATAGGCTAGGTGCTTCCTAGCCTAATCTTTCAGTGACTTCCCAGTACACAAACAACAAAACCCAAAGTCCTTGTGACGGCCATGTATGGTGTGCCCTTGCCCGTCCCTCCACTGTTACCACCAACCTTCCAGCTCACTCTGCTCCACTTCCACCAGCAAATCTGTGTTCCTTGGACACGAGAAATACACTTGTAAACAAAGGCCCTTGTACTTGGTCATCCCTTTGCTTGGAATCCTCTTGTTCCAGACTCTACGATGTCACATGCACTCATTTCTTTCAGTTATTGGCAGTAAAATCAATTCTTCAGAAAGGCCTTTTCTGACCACTCTATTATAACATGCCTGTTTCTGTCCCCTTATTATATTTTGTGCTTGTTTCTATTAAATATCAGATTATATATTCCTTTGTTTCTTTATCTTTTTGTCTTGTTTCCCCAACAGTATATAAATTCCACGAGGACTTGCACTGTGCGCATTACTGTGCCTAAAACTGTGTGAAGCACAGTAGAGACACATGTATTTAGTGAATGAATGAATGAATTATACTATAACTACTCTGTCTTCCATACATTTTTGTAGCATTTATAGTTTGTATCTCAAAATTTAGCAGATCAGCTTGCAAGAACAAAGATTTTGTCTCTTTCCTGAAGGCTGCATCTCCAGTGTCTAGAACAGTGGCTGATACTTGGGAGGTGCTCAATAAATAATCTTAAATGTTGTTTACTGTGAAAATAAAAAGTTCCTGTACTGTAGCTTCAAGAAAGGAAATGAATGATCATTTTTCAATTATATTAACAAGTAGCACCAGAACCAGTTTTAAACCCAACTCAGTTGATCAATGACAACTTCCCATTAATAATAACCACTCTTTGGAAAGCTTAAAACTCTAAATAACATTAGCAGTGTTTTTCTCTGAACAACTGTATCCTACAAGTGTGGCTCTCACTTGCTTAGCAAGCAATGAATTCAGCTTTTGGTTTTAGATATTGAGTGGTGGTTTCCTGTTTTTGGAAAGAAAGATGATGTGCATGGCCATAATGGCAAAACACACAAATCATTTATAATATTCTAGAGCTGGCTCTAAGCACACACAAATAGTAACATTTCAATCTGTACAACAAACAGGAGAGGGAGGTGCTATGATTATCCTTATTTACGATATAAAGACACTGAGGCACAGAAGGTTGGGGTGCTTATCCAAAGTCATACAACTAATACATATTAGAGACAGGATTTAATTATTGTTAATTCCAATTATTTTGGCTTCAGAGTGTGTTCTTAATGTCTATACTCTATGGCCTCCCTGTAACCATACTATTGGTATATTTTTAGCAGTAAGATTCATCTTGATGATGTTCAATGCTTTTCAAATAATTGCCCCCAACAACCTGGACAGTGGGGGTAAATTTCACCAATTTCATGGGTGCGAGATGGTGCAAGCAATAAACAAGGTGCTTCTTGTTTTTAATAATCAGAGTGGTGAACAATTAGGATAAGTACACATGTGACTTGTAAATGTATCTACTGGTTATTAAGCCTGTGCCTTCCAGAAATTCATCCATTGGGGTCACTGAATGACTGTCAGGGGGTAATGACTCTCTACCACTAACTTATTCAGACAAGTCATCAAGGTGGAAAACACCTCAATTTATGACCAAGTCCCTCCGCCTAAGGATTCTTTGTGGTGGCACCTATCTCTAATGATAAGCTAAGGCACAAAACCACTTCCCATCACCCACATCTTAGAATCCTTGAACTTTAGAGTGATTGGTCCACTAGCAGAATTAAGGAGACCTATAATTTGGATAAATATTTGGTGCAATTTAGATTATGTTTGAAGTTTATTGTCTGAGTATATCCATTAGATTTTTTCTCTGCAGAGACAAGCCTGTCAAAATCAAGTCATTCAGCAAGTCATTTATTCTCTCTGGGACTCAGTTTCTTCATCTATGAAATGACTGATTTGGAAGTGGTAATTTCTAAGTATTTTCCATTTTATGAAGCCTTAATAAATCAGAGCTTCAATTATGTGATTTATAAATGTATCTTTCCTTTTTTCCTCTTCCTCATTTTCTTTTTGTTCATTATTATAGTGTGTTTTTACATAGAATGCCTCTACATAGAAGTAGAAATAAAACAAAAACTAGAAGTCATATTTTTAAAAAGTAAAAATTTTTAAGGATAGTCTGTATTAAGGTTTATATTAAATGCGGCTTTTATTTATCTGTGTAAAATTTATCCCATTTCTGAATATTTATTTTCTGTAGTATAGTGAATGTCATTTGGATCAGTACCACCGTGAAGGTATTGGAACTATTCCAGGTTCCTTCACTTATTACCCTGTGACTTCGAGCAAATGATTAATCTCTCTGAATCTCCATTTTCATCCATCCGCAAAACAGAAATAACACCTACAATCTCACCTGGTGGATAAGATAATTCCAGGGCATAGTATATGTAACACTCCTCTTACTTTGTTTGCCCAGTAGTGAATTCTCAGCTAAGTTAAGCTTTCCTCCCTCCCTTGAACTCTGTTCCCCATAGCTAGAACTGTCTTCCTTCATGCTTTATACCTGCTGATAAAGGCTGGAGTATGTGTTTTCTGTTGATGACCATCCTTATCAAGACTAAAACCCTTGTTTTATACTAGAAATCAACACTGGATGCACTTGATCCAAAATCCAGTGTGGATCATCCTATTCCTTTATCCATGCTCCAATCAGTCCTCCTCATAAATCTTAGACCCTTTTATAAATAACCCCCTTCCCGGACTCAGGGTCTCATCTTTACACCGTAACATAATATATAGAGTTTTCTCCTTCACCAGCCCTTCTCTGTCCCACCTATTTCCAGCAGTCCCACCTGTCACCCACAGACAAACCAGATAGAAACTGGGCTCAGTCTGAGACGGAACACATATATCGACTTTCTTCTCAATTTTTACCCCAGAGCCCAACTGAATACTGTCTTTGATTAGACTGAAATTTAATGAAGATTCATTTATGTTATAAGATTTTATGTCTAATTTATAAGATAGGGGCTTTATAATATTCTCTGTGCTACGCTTAGAATACTGCAGTCAGTATGTCAGTATGAACATTTTTGCTTATTAAACAATGTTAGTGATTGAGAGTGTTCACACAGAGAATGTATTCAAGAAAGCCTTGTAGAAAGAGTTAATGGATACTTGACTTAACACTTTCTCCCCTTCACCAAATTATTTGCCATTGCCATCATGCTGTAATGTCTAGGAAACTAACGAATACGATATAGAACCTGATGGCCTGAGTTTGAATTCCAGCTTTATGACTTATTGGTTGAGTAACCTTGAGCCAAGTTACTTAGCCTCTATAGCTCTAAATTTTCTCATCATTAAACTGAGAACAATACTACCTACCTCAGAGGACCAGGGTGAAGATTAAATAAGATATTAGTATACTAATATTAATACTAATTCTATACTATCCTAGAGAACATTTTAATACACAGTTTAATATCATACTGGTGTCTAAAACTTGCCTTGCATATTGGTAACCCTCAATAAAGCAAGATATTAATATTATTTATCATTATTTCATTTTATGGATAAAAAATATGGATTACAGAGGTCAAGTAATAGCCCCAAATCACGTGACTATTAAGAGGTGAAACAGTGATTAGAATCCAAGCAAAATAATTCTGGATCCTCTGAATATAATCTCTGACCACACTAAATCCTCTTCTTCCAATAGCCCCTTTGTCGACATTAATGTTTTTGAAATATTAACTATAAAAGACCCCAAAGAAGATCAAACTGTATGAGTATTCTCTTTATTCCATCCTGAGACTGTGTAAAAAATAATTTAAGTTTTCTAATATCTCTATAAACTCTTTTATTTTCTTAAACATTTCACCTTAGAAAGACTTTCCAGACAGTTGAAATACACATAGCTTTGGCATCCCATTGCATCTGGAGAAGCAGAATTCTAGGAGAATTTTAAAAGAGTCTGCTTTGTAAATTTCAATTAAGCCATCCGAGATAGAAAACATAACCCCCTCCCAGTCGTCTCCAGCCCCTTGGTCCTCATTAAACATCATGGAATGGTCACACAGTCAGTACAGTTTTCCAATTGGCCCAAGTTATTGACAGACCCAACACACCCACAATTCTGTCAACAGCACAGGAGAATTAAGAACCAGGGTTCTGAAAATCCATCTTTGAGTATATGGCTAATGCCTTGCTTAGACCTCTTGGGTAAGCTGTATTACAGCATCACAGATATCTGCTAAATAAAGTGAGCTCAATAAATACAAAAGAAATTCTAATGTGTATTCTACAAAGGGATTAGATTATCAGTTAATTTCTTTTGCCTTTTTATCAAAGAGGATTACCAAAAACAGATTTTTTTTTCAAGTCACGTGTGTTATTGCATTTTTGTAAAATTTTGCCTTTTATCAAGGTTAGTAGTAGGGAGAAGAATGGTTCTTTCTCAATTCAGTAACTACTTCAGCATGATTTAACACATATTTGGATGAAAAGTAGATATTTTCACAGCCCAGTGTTGCATATAGCGATAATGAAATAGCTTTGCCATTAAAATTTTGATTCAATTTCTCCCTGGAATGTGTCAACAGAAAACCACTTTCATTTTTATAGCTGGAAAAGAGGTAATTTACTCTTGTGAGGTTTTAGGAGTGTTCCAAACCAGCATAACCCTGGAGCTTCCTGAACTCCTCACTAAGTAGAGAGAATCTGCGAATTCAAAACTCTGGCATTGTGCATTATCCTCAAAACTTTGCTCAAGTTAAAAATATTATTTGCATGCATACTGACCTGGTATTAATATTTCTTTCCTTAAAAAGAAATATTGAACTTTGAATTGCAAAAAAGAAAAAGAAAGAAAAGAACTGAACGACGAAACATTAATAAATTATACCATGATGTATTTATCTGTTGTTGAAATCCCATGTAAGTTTTGAGAAACTCTATCACATGGATGCCTAAAATAGCAGCCCCAAATGTCAAATTCTAGAGCTACAGGAAAGGACGTTTCTCTATTCTCCTGAAATACAATGAAAATCTCCTGAGGTATGATGAATTATCCCACTATGGAAGAGAAGGAAAGATCAGCCTAGTAACAGCACTGCATATCAATCCCAAAGTAGGCCATTGATACCCATTTCATAAAAAAGGATATATGTTATATAAATGATCAAATTTTAATTACCTGATAGACTCATAGAACTTTTTAAATGGAAACTTCCATGAAGGTTATCAAGTCCAGTTTTCTCATTTTAAACAACGAAAGAGGTAACGTAGCTTACCCAAGTTTAGAAAGCAAGAGAGTGGCAAAGGAGGGGTAAGAGTCTGTACTCTTACTACTGTCTTATTTTCTCATATTAAAGACTGTTACCTGCTAAATGAAACTTTTTTTTTGTTTATAAATACATGCCATGGATCTATGTGTAGCATTATGTGTTTATGCATATCATGCATAGACTGGAAGAGAAGGACCCAGGACATCCAGGACCCACTCCACAGTCTTCTGCAAAGAATGGAAGCTCAAAGTACTCAAAGATAAGCAAATACAAATACTTCAGATTTTAATGTTACCAATTTATTTTGAAGTACATTTTTTCTATACATACTTAAAGCAAGATAATAACTATATTATGCAAACATAGTATTATACATGCCCTTGAGGACATAATGCATGTTGCATATATAATAATACAAAAAAACTACATTCTGAATGGTGACTACACTATAAAACAGTTATAAGTTTAGATGAAAAGGTTTAATTGTTTAGGGGAAAAAAAACCCTCAAAATCATCCTCATAGGGCTTTAACCTAGGTTCAAATTTTTCTACTTAATACTCAAATTTCTTTACTAGGTCACCTGAGCAGACAGAAATAAGGAAGGTGAAAGAAATCATTATCCTCAACTTAGATATGTAAATGATGGGGGAGGAAGAGAACTCTTATTTGAAAATAAATCTGAATGAAATGAGCACCCGTGTTTGTTTTGAAGAAAGCTTCAGAAAAATCTATGGAGATGCTATTTTGATATTAAATGTTGTTTATACTTTTTATTCATTAAAACTAGGTTGTAACTTTAAAGTGTGCGCATTCTGATCTATATATTCAAACTATATTCAATGAATTAGAGCTTATCAGTCTGTTTATTTGTTTTATATCTCCAGTAAACAAAGTGTGTGGCCAACTTAAATATTGTTTTGAAGGTTTTCTGACTCTAGCATTGACTTTGGCGATAAGTCTTATACAAACCTCAAAATGGAAAGCACTATTGCTCCCTTTCTCTATCAACTTTTACATATTGAGTATAATTCCTCCTTAACGTGGTCATTAACATTTTACCATTTCAAAATACTTTCTAAAACCTGGAATTCAGATATGGGTTTATATTGAAGTTTATGAGAAAGCACATTCTCTCCATAGTATTAGTACAATGTTGGCCTGGAAAATACTGATACTGTAAAATATAAAATACAAGCTAGAAACTGTTCATGCAAATTAGTATATTTTGAAATATAATAAAGAATAGGAAAAAATAGTTTCATAAAGGTTAGCAGTCCTTAGAGGAAGGAAACACATGCTATCATTTGGGAGAGTAAATGTTCGTGCTCCTAAAACAAAACCAATACTAGAGGAGGTTTCATCACAAAATGCACAGTAAAATGTCAAAAGAGTTTAAAGAATGACCACAAATCATCCATGAACTCGGGTTAAAAAAAAAAAAAAGTCCCGCAACACAGCTAGAAATACCAACACTACTCCAAGGAACTGTCAGTCTCAGAGAGAATAAAAACCAGGGCATTAAAATGGGAGGTCCCAATCACATTTGCCAGGAAAATAACACACACTAAAGGGCAGAGAAGCCAAACCAAGTTATTGCTTTATCACAACAATGCAAAAGATAAAGTCAATTTTAAAGAGCAATCACTACTTCCAGAATTTAGAATTTTATCCTCTTTTTAGAACTACAAATATTGCCATCAGAAAGGGCTTGCAAAAAGCATTCTGCAAACTTACTTCAAAATTACTTCAACAAACCCTGCTTTCCACCCTATCCCCCCACACAACCAATTACAAATGTAGGTTTCTATAACCTACATCTGAGTGACACACTTACTGTAATTTGACGGTGGCTATCTGTAAATGCAGCCTTATTTATGTCACATGTGGCAGTCATTCTCCAGTGGACTGAATTAGTTGTGAATGTAAACACATTTATAACATATTTGCATTTTTACTCAAGTTTAAAATTTGAAACAAGAATATCAAAGCATAACTACGTCAAACGTCACCTAGGGATGCTTTTAAAATTGCTCTGGCAACTTTACAGAAACAATTACTGGCCATATGCAAAAATACTCTCAAATGTGTTCTGCACAGTAAGAAAATAATAATCTGAATTTACTCAGATTCTCAAAGAAACATCAAATTCAGAAAAAGATACAGGCAAGTACACACCTTATTTTTTAAAGAAAGAGATGATTGTTAAGGAGAATAGGGGAATGAGCATCTGATGAATGTAAACAGCAACACTTGAAAAACAATTGGCTCTTTGGAATCTACGTTAAGATCTGTCATATGAACTGGGGACTCTGCCCCTTAGAATCTCCGTTGGGATGTGAAATAAGTAATGTTATAAATACTTCTTGAGACAACCTTATAAAAAGCTTATCATTCTTAGGCTCCAATCTTAAACCACAAGAAATTATAATCAATGTATAACCATTTCCATTTGATGAATGCATTTACATAGCAATAAACAAGTGGACCTCACAATATATCCAAATAAAATTTGCTGATACAATAAAAGGAGATATTAGATAAAATAATATAACATCAATATGGACTAAATACTCTCAATATAAGCAGACATACCAATTATAAACATTTTACCTCAGTTTAGGTTCTAACATTTTGATTCAAAGTGTTTCTCATACTTTTAACATTCTTTTGCTCTGAAAACATTACTGAAACTTACAAAAAGTTTATTTTATTAATCTTTCCTACCCTGAAAAACCCACCTCTCTTTATGTCCACCCCAGAGTAATATTTCTCTGATCTCATTTCAGGTGCCTCTTATACTCGCTTAAGAAATTTTTATTGCAAAACAGAGAATTTTTAGAAGTCACTAAAAAGCACTCCCTTACCTTCTAAACCTGCTTCAATCAGCCCAAACTGTTCCAATAATTTAACAAAAAGCACAATGACGATCAGAACTGCTATCATTTCAAGCCCTTCCAAGTTCATGGTCAGCTAGGTCATGGTCCGACCACAGCTACTGAGAAGTGCTCCTCTGCCTGGCTTTCTTTGTAAAGCCATTAAACTACATTAAGAAGGCTACTGCCAGAGGAGAAGGGGAGGAGGAGAGCTAGAGAGAGAGGGAGAGAGGGAGAGAGGGAGGGAGAGAGGGAGGGAGAGACGGAGGGAGAGAGGGAAGGAGGGGGAGAGAGAGAGAGAGACAGGGAGAGGAGACGACGAGATGGAGAGAGGGCGTGAATGAGAGAAAATGCATTCATCCTGTCTACTGTAGCAGAGGCTGGAAGTGGCAGTCGGATAGAGTCGGGCCTGTCGAATTATCAGCTTCCTCTTTATCACTCTTACACAAAGAGACAGCCACGCATGAAGTAACGCGCAGATCACCCGAAGACCCGGGAGATCACCAGGAAGGTCCGGAGAAAACGGGACGCACGGCAGTGATGGCTCCGCGGCCCCGGGACCAGCGCGCCCGGCGCCGCTGTGGCTTTGTTGGGTTGGTCAGTTGCCTTGGAAACGGAAACTAACCAGAGTCTGGACTCCCGCTGCAGACAGGGACCAGAGCACCGCATCTTGAAATAAGAAAAAAACCGGAAAATGCTGAGAGGCGAAGTGATAGCTTGGATTCAGCTGCTTCAGAAACCCTGTTTACTAGTCAGGCAAAGCAAAGTGTGTATTTTGTCCCAACCAGCTGAGTGCAGAGAGAAATGCGGCTTAAGGGACTTGTTCAATATTGACTTTCTTTTTTCAATGAGTTGCCTTATCCTGGGGGCTCTGTGAGAGTCATTGTGAACTAATACGCTGGTTTGAGTAGTAACTATCACATCGTTTCAAAGCATGATTACGATAAATTAGTAAGTATTCTTAATGTTTGTAAATCTTAGAGTTGAGCAGTTAGCTTATGCATTATTAGTTCATTGCCATTCAATACACCAAAACATGTACTTTTTTTTTTTTTTCATTGTGTACCTTCTATGCTTGTTTGTATGTTTTTAATTGATTGGAGTAAATTTGGAGCAAGAGAAAGTTTCAGAAGAAAAAAAAAATCAATCAGAAACAAAACTTGTTTAGAGTTTCTGTCTTTAACTTGCACAACCATTTCACGTTTGTGTTTCCTCCATTACTGTACTGATCAAATAGATCAGGCCCACATTCAAATACAGAATTTAAACAAAAAAACAAAAAAAACCCCAAGAGTTAGAAAGCATCTCAGAAACCCAATTCAAGTCTCCTATTTCAGAGATGAGAAAACTGAGGAGCAAGGAAGAGGAAGAAACATCAGGCAGAGGCAGGGCAGGGTAGTATGCAGGCATCCTTAACTTTTGGTCAGCTTTTGAAGCAATACAGAGTAATGGTTTGGAGGACGGACTCCAGAGTCTGACTGCCTGGACTCAGGTCTGACCTCTTATTAGCTGTGTGACCTTGGGTAAGTTACTTAACATCTCCATTCCTTAATGTCCTCATCTGTAAAAGGGGGCATGGCAGTAGCACTTAGCTCACTGGACTGTTGAGGGGATTAATGAGTAATACTGTTAGAACAGAGTACGTGCTCAATCACTACTGGCTCTTGTTTTTATCACAAGTCTCTCCATGCTCTATGCATACCACGTAGAGTTGCCAGGGTAATTACTTTGAGATGCAACCCTCATCTTTTCGTTCCCTTAATCAGAAACCTTCCACGGCCTACTGAATAAAGTCTGCCTACTGAATAAAGTCTAAGATCCTTGGAACAGCATCTTGGTCGCTACATGATCTGGTCCCAGCTTGAGGACTGCACCTCATTGGCCCTACTTCTGTTCATTCACTCTACCTGACAGCTCAGCTTCCTTCCTCCAGACTCATTCTGAGCTTCTCCATCTCTGGGCTTTGTTCAAAAATACTGCATGTATTTGGAAAATCCTTTCCACACTAACTCGGCCTGTCGGGCTCCTAAAACGCTTCCATGAAACTTCTCCAAGCAGAATTGGAAGAAATCTCTCCTTTTTTGTGTTTTTATAGTACTTGTTTTTCTCTTACAGTACTTTATATTATAGCCAATTGGGTGGACATCTTCACAACTTAAGGGTAAGTTTCTAGAGGGCATAAGTCACATCTTCCTTCCCTTTAAGTTCCCCACATGCCTCCATGGAGGGCATATAGACGTGCAGTATAGATACTTGTTGGATAACAATAGTCACCATTAATTATGTAATTACCACATACCAGATGCTTTACTTACTTTGTTTTTCCCTCTTAGTTACTCTGAAAATAAATATAATTAGATGAGATTTACAGAGAAACACTATACCTCATAGAATTTAAATAACAGGCTCAAGGCCATGCTGCTGTTGAGTGATGGGACCAAGATTCAAACTCTGATTTGTTCAACTCGAAGTCCATTATTTCTTCCCATTATTCCACACAGCTTTAAATGAAATAAAAATCTAAGCATTGGCACAAGTATTTATCAGCCCAGGAATGAAGGTTACACCCCAAATGACCCTCCCAAACTGTTTCGTGACATTCTAATTAATCCATTAACCCCCATAACCTTGCAACATGACAAGTTTCCAAACTAATAGTTAACTGAATTCATGGCTCTTCCTTCCTGCTCATTCACAGGATTATTATTACTTACTTAAACACACATAACCTGTGGTCCCCAGATGGGATTTTTCTATGTTTTTCTACCCCCGGGGAACTCAGTAGAGCCCTTCAATTTGCCCCATAAATAAAATTCAATGACTGAGTTTTTTATGTTCACATTTAAAACTGATGTCCTGGGGCTTCCCTGGTGGCGCAGTGGTTGAGAATCTGCCTGCCAATGCAGGGGACACGGGTTCGAGCCCTGCTCTGGGAGGATCCCACATGCCATGGAGCAACTAGGCCCGTGAGCCACAGCTACTGAGCCTGCACGTCTGGAGCCTGTGCTCCGCAACGAGAGGTCGTGACAGTGAGAGGCCCTCGCACCGCGATGAAGAGTGGCCCCCACTTGCCGCAACTAAAGAAAGCCCTCGCACAGAAACGAAGACCCAACACAGCCCAAAATAAATAAATAAAAATTTAAAAAAAACAAACAAAAAAACCTGATGTCTTGGCAATAAAAGCAAAAATAAACAAGTGGGACTACATCGATTTAAAATGCTTCTGCATAGTATAAAGAATCAACAAAATAAAAAGGCAACCTAGAGAATGGGAGAAAATATTTGCAAACCATATATCTAATAAGGGATTAATATCCAAAATATATAAGGAACTCATACAACTCAATAGCAGAAAAAGGCAAACAACTTGATTAAAAAATGTGCAAAGTCCTGAATAGACACTCTTCCAAAAAAGACATACCAATGGCCAGCAGGTTGAGAAAAGGTGCTAACATCATTAATCACTAGGGAAATGCAAATCAAAACCTCAATGAGATACCACTTCCCACTTGTTAGGATAGCTGTTATCAAAAAGATAAAAGATAAGTATTAGCAAGGATAAGGAGAAAGGGTAATTTTATGCACTGCAAATTAGTACTACCATTGGGAAAACACTATGAAGGTTCTTCAAAAAATTAAAAATAGAATTACCACATAATTCAGAAATCCCCCTTCTGAGTATATATTCGAAGGAAATGAAATCAGTACTTTGAAAAGATTCCTGCACGTTCATTATTCATAATAACCAAAATATGGAAACAAGTATCTGTCGGTGGATAAATGGATAAAGAAAATGCCTCACACACACACTCACACACACACTCACACACACACACACACATACACACACAGAGGACTATTATTCTGCCTTGGAAAAGAAGGTAATCCTGCCATTTGTGACAACACAGATGAAATGGATGAACCTGGAGGACATTATGCTAAGTGAAATAAACCAGACACAAAAAGACAAGTGCTGCATGATCTCACTTATTATGTGCGATCTAAAAAATTTGAATTCATAGAAGCTGAGAGTAGAATGGTGGTAACCAGGGGTGGGGAGGTGGGGCAGGTGGGCAGATGTTGGTCAAAGGGTACAAAGTTGTAGTTATGTAGGATGAATAAATTCTAGACATTTAATGTATAGCATGATGACTACAGTTAACAATACCATATTATATACTTGAAATTTGCTAAGAGAGCAGATTTCTGGTGCTGTCATGACAAAAAAAAAAGGTAACTATGTAAGGAGATAGATATGTTAATTAGCTTGACTGTAGTAATCATTTCACTATGTATATGCATATCAAAGTATCATATTGTATACCTTAAATATACATAATTTTTATTAAAATAAAATAAAATTGATGCTCTTGGACTGAGAACTGTGTGTAGGCAGTTTGCTGGTGAAAAGTGCCCGAATAAGGATCTTTCCACCCAGTCTGGATGTTACAGTTATGGGTTCCTTTGGAACTGAATTGTTCTTCCCAGTGCCTGTGGGGTTTCCTTTCAGACTGTTTACCTCATAAGCTCAGGCCTTTGCCCTTGCCATTCCCTCTACTGGAATGCTTATTCCCAGATTGTTCCATGAATAAGCGGCTTTATTTAGGTCTTGGCTCTAAAGCCCCATCACAGAGAGGCCCTCGCTAGCTGCACTAAGTGGGAGAGCACACCAGCCCTCAGAACCTGGAGTCACTACTCTCTGAACAAGTGTTATTTCCCTCCAAAGCACTGTCACCACTTGATATGTATATCTGTCTACTTATTTATATAATATCTCTTCCTACTAGAATATAACCTCCTACCTATGCAAGCAGAGATTTTTATCCATCTTGTTCACTGGGATATCCCTGAACTTAGAATAATGCCTGGCACACAAGAGGCAGTGACTAGCTTTTGAATGAATAATGTAACCGATACATTCGCCTTCCCTAAAAGCCACCTGCTCTCTCACTGATTCCAAGGCCCCACTCTCTGTTATCTAGAGTGCCAAGTCTGCCTGGGGATTCTTGTGAGATTTCTGCACACTCTCTTAGGATGCTACAACAGCACGGTGCTGCTGGTACCTCTCCTTAAGGTGAGCCATGCACCTGCACACCAAAACGTCTTGGCCATGTTCTTTTCTCAGTGTTTAATGTGAGTAATATCTGTGATTCCTGACAACATGACCAAGGAAAGCAATACAAGGAAGGCATCAGAGAAGGTGTCCCTGTCCAAAATACCTGAACACCATTGATACAGAGAGTGAGAAGACCCTGGCATGGCATCCACTCCCATCCTTTGACTGCAGCTGGAAGAACACTGCAGTCTAAATAGGTAAAGTGACTTTGTCAATAACTCTTAGCTTCGATTCATAGCTTGGACTCAAATTAAAGCATTAATCCAATGTTTTTTCTTCCTATAGAGCCTGGCCTTCCCTTTCACAAGAGAAATGCTAGAGTAATCAATAGAAAGAAGGAACCTGGGCACAGACTCCAGAACTTTGACCTCATTCAAGTGACTTCAACTCTCTAAACCTCAGTTTGCTGGTCTTCAAAATGGGGCCAATATACCTCCCTTGGGGGTTTTGTTAGATTAGGTGCGATGATATTTGTAAGTGATAATTAGGCTCATGGAGCACATAACTTGCCAAAACACAGGGCTAAGCACCGTGACTGTCCCACCCTCACAACCACTCTGAAGAAGATAAAGATTTTCATCCTCATCAAACAGATGAAGAAGTGGAGGCTTGGGTGGAGTTGGTACATTGCCCCATGTCCCAAAGCATCAGAGGCCAGTCAAGCTGATAGCTATACACTGACAGTGGCCAGATATACCCTAAGCGCTTGATACACGCTTTCCTTCACTAACTCCACAGGGATAAATAACCAACACTTTATGGTGACTTTTTAAAAGATGGCTTACCCTTTCTGGGTTGATGTGATTTTAGACCCAGGAAAGTTCTGCGCCCCTGCCCTGGGGGTGGTTGGAGGCAGAGGGGTGAGCATGAGGTAGTGGTGAAAGAAAGGGGATGCTGTTAGGATTGTTTACCAAAAGCTTTACATGACATACTCTCAAGAAGCTAATGAGGAGGGTTAGAGGCAGAGTCGGGTATCTGTTTAAAAGAAACATCAACAAAGCAACTTTGGGGAGTTGCTCAGGCTCTGCTCCCACTACAAGGTTTCCTTGGCCTGTCCCCAGATAAATGAACACTTAATTAGAGACACTCTAGCACTTCAGAGCCTATCCCTAAAGTACTGTTTTTTCAAAATCACCAGTTACTGGAAGGAATGAACCCATTTCTGCTTCATTTTCAGCAATATGGCTTTTGCAAGGAAAACAAAGTTTCCTTCCAAGATGAGAGATGAGGCTGCCCTTTGATGAACTGAGGCAGGGAACAAAGGGATTCTAGTTATTTGTATCTGTGTCTTTTGATTCCAAGTTGGGGATGATATTAAACGGGGTGGGGTGGAAGAGTTTTCTCCATACCCTAGTCTTAGAGTCTCAATTAGTTAGCCTGGTCAAAAACCAAACTCCATTCCATGTATTTCTGATTATTCATTTATTCACTTGTTAGATTTATGGTCCAGGTACTATACAAGGCGGTATGAGAAATAAAAACCCTATCTTCAGTCTTTGCAAAGCTTAAAATCTATTAAAACAAAATTTAGATGATAGTGCCTAATATTTTTAGGATAATCACTATTTGACAGATTAGTGAACCAAGCACTTTATATGAATTCTTCCACTGCATCCTCACATAAACCCTAGGAGGTAGGTGCCATTATCTCCACTGTGCAGGAGAAACTGAGGAGCAGGGGGCTTAGTAGATTACATCAGGAAATATCCAAGCCAGGATTTAAACCTAGGTGTGACTCCAGAGATCATGATCAGATAGCGTTTTAGATACACAGCAGCATCTGGTGAAAGCCTTTAAGGAAGTATGGAAAGTACCACGAGAGTGGGACGTCCCACTTAGACTTGAGTGGGAGGGAGGAGAATGGAGCCAAGATCAAGTTCACTGCATCTGGCTTGTACCATACAAATATTAAGTGGCTTTTTTTTTTTCATAGCCAAGGGCAGTCTTCATTACAAGACCGGTGGAGAATAACACTAGTCTTACCAGAGAATTCAACCAGAGCCTGGAAAATACTCAAAGCCAGCTAAATCACTTGCCCTGACACCCCCATGAAGTTCCTGGCATCCTTTTCAGGCCTTTTCCCATTGTGACACACAAAATGAGCATCAGTTGCCTGCCTCTTCTAACTCCTTCCTCTCCTTTGGCAGTTACTCAAACCAAGAGATTCCTGGCTAAATCCTATGATTGAGTGAATAGGGAGGATAAATGAACTGAAATAAAATTAAGCAGCAAGGCATCAAATGAGAAATGTATCAATATTAATGTGAAGAAATAATGACCCACATTTATGGAAGTGGCAGGATAATGCAGAAGTTAGGAGCATGCTTGGGTTCAAATCCGCGTTTTGCTACATCAGAGCTTCCCGACTTTGAGCAAAGTTGCTGAGATGATTCATGTAAAGCACTGAGAACAGACTGTCACATTGTAAACGCTCAATGAATGGTAAGTGTTATTGTAATTATTGAGCCCATTGCTATACATCAAGTGCTGTTCTAATTGCTTTATACAAATTATCTCAATAAACCCAAATAGCTGAATTAGTTAAATACTATTATTATTCCCAGACACCATGTGGATAAGAAGGAGTCGGGTATCTTTGGGACTTCTCTCGGGGTCCAGTAGCTAAGACTTCGCCTTCCAATGCAGGGGGTGCTGGTTCGATCCCTGGGCCAGAAGCTGAGATCCCATATGCCTCACGGCCAAAAAACCAAAACATAAAACAGAAGCAATATTGTAACAAATTCAGTAAAGGCTTTTAAAATGGTCCACATCAAAAAAAAAATCTTAAAAAAAAAAGGAGTAGGGCATCTTCAATTGAGTTGGGATTCTAAAGAAAACACATGGCTCATACCCGCCCATCAGGTTTACCATCATCTTCATCACAAGTGATATGAGGATAATTTATTCATTTATAATGACTTGACTTTTAAATTGCTCTTCTTAAGAAAAATGGAAATCTAGATATCCCTGTTGCAAAGGAAAAAGATGTAAATAGCATTGAAGTAACTTTCCTGGGCCCTGGTTTTTGAGAACATCTTAATCACTTTCCATTCTGGAACACTCCACAGAATGAACAGGTACAGTGAAGTGTTAAGAGTGGCATCAGACTACAGACTCAGGTTCAACTGGATTTTCAGAGTCCTGCCATCTGCTAAGGATATTCATTTTCAAGGACATATTCCATTGCCCCTTCAGTCTCATCAGCCCCACCTAGGCATCACACTCACATTCCATGACTAGACAATACCCTGGATGGTAAGGGACCAACACTGCACCAGACTTCACCAGGCAACCTTGTCCTCAGGATAAACAGCAAAGGCAGTCTGCTCAGTGGGTGAAGGTAGTTAAACAGAGGAAAAATAGGCATGACTCAGACAAACTTTGAAGCTGTATGTTAGTGCATCTTTACAGGATTGAAGATAAATTGAAAGAACTGTAAAGAGTAGCAATATTATCCAGGACTGGCAAGAGAGAACAGAGAACTATTATACATATATATTAACTGGCGGTGCTCGAAATGTAGAGTGCATCAGAATTACCTTGAGATCTTCTTCAAAGTGAATCATCAGACTTTCCCCAGAGATTCTGATTTAGTAGGTCTTGGATAGAGCTCATGAATCTCCATTTTTATCAAAGCTTCCAATGATTCTAATGCAGGACTTCTCTGCACCACACCATGAGAAACACTGCATTAATCTGCTTAAACACTCTCACCCAGTAAGTGACACAGCCTCCAGGGAGACATTTCCCCACCTTAATAAAAACTACCTGAGAGTCACACATTTTACAAACTCGACAGGGTTAAGAATAGACAGGGGCTCCAGCAGTTTCTCAAACTTGTCTAGAAAGTCTTTTTTTTTCTACTAGAAGTAAGATAGTTTTAAATCATTTGTGAATAGATACAAGTTTCCATACCATGTTGTCAAAGTATTTTTTGATGATTAATTCCTAGCATCCATCACAACTTCTTTCACCAAGGAACTTCAGATGCAAGCTTAAATGGAGACAAGACTGTAAACCATTCCACACTTCTCTGCATTGTTACATATCCTAGCTACCATCTTGAATCCACCTCTACAACATCCTCCTTTTAGCTCTAAATGTAATCACTTAAGTGAGGGAGAACACTGATATGCAGCTGTCTCAATAACCAAGCAAAGTGAAATAAATAGCAATTGATGGATGCCAATGTTTGGAAGTGTGAAGCTGATTTAGATAAAGTAGACATTTCAGTTTGAGATCTAATAAAAAACAAAACAGCAGCCACAAGGAGCCTTTTCCCATTACTCTGCCAGGGATAATCTTTATCTAAATCAATACTATAAAAGTAACAAAAGACACAAAGTTGTCTGATGCATAATTCATTTATTATGAAATCATGTAAGACTCAAATAACTGAGACAGGATTATTTATGTGATCATTAAACCCAGGGCAATTTCTACAGATTTTTAGCCCTGCTTAATGGAAATCTTAGTTGCAGATATATATTTAGCCAGATTTCATTCCAAATATTGTTCCTTCCAACCAATTATTCCTCATTACAGTTGACATGCTGTACTTCCTTACTGTAATAGAGTATAAAAATTGCTTATTCTTTTATAGCACCAAAGAAATACAAAATATGAAAAGTAATACACAACAATCCCCTTGACAATTATTCATGCTACTTATATGTTGTAGTTTAATTACTAACAACTCTAACTTAATCACTTTTTAATAAACTTGCTTTTCAACAGGAATATTTCAACTATACTAGCCATGATATTTACATCATGCAAGAATCAAATTTTGCATAATAATTAAGCTTACGTTTTATGTGAAGCACACACATAAGACTTATGCTTAGTAGGATCATTTCAAGAAAAATGATCATCAGCACAATGGAAATGTAATTCATTAAACAACACAAAGTGGCCTCAAAGAGTTAAAAAGATTAACTTTTATATACAATTGATGGCATACTATGTTAAACTTATATAGAGAGCCATGAAAAGCTTAAAACTTTTTTAAAGGGGCATAAGAACAAGCTAGTCCAGCATGACCTGCTAGTTTGATAACTGAGGATGGCACCTCTCTGCACTGTGGCATTAGTGTAGTAGTTTTCCACTGCTGCATAGCAAATTATCACAAACTGAGGGACTTAGAAAAGCACAAATTTAATATTTTACTGAGGGACTTCTTAGAAAAACACAAATTGAATATTTTAAAGTGTCCATGGATGAAGAGTCTGGTTATGGGTTTTCTGAGTCCTCCACTCAGGCTTAAATCAAAGTGTAGACTGGGGCTATGATCACATCTGAAGCATTGGGTCTGCTTTTGCAAACACTGGTTGTTCACAGAATTCATTTCCTTGTGATTGTATGACTGAGGTCCCTATTTTCTTGTTAGCTGTTGAACAGGGACCACTCTCAGTTCCTAGAAGTTGTTTTTTAGTTCTTTGCCCTCTCTACAACATGGCAGTTTTCTCCTTCGATGCCAGCAGGAAAACATCTCTTATGTTTCAGATCTCTCTGACCTCTTTTCAAGGATTACTTGATTAGGTCAGGCTCACCCAGGATAGTCCCTTTTTGATGAACTCAAAGGCAACTGATTAGGAAACTTATTTACATCTGCAAAATCACTTCTGCCATATACAGTCCCATAATCATGGCACTAATACCCTATCACTACCACAGTTACAAACCCTACTTAGATATCATAGTTACCACAGATCCACAGATATCATAGTTACAAATCTTACTTACACTCAAGGGAAAGGGAGTTTACAGGGCACGTACACCAGGGTGTGGAATCTTGTGGCCATCTTAGAATTCTGCCTACCACAGTATATTTCTACTCCAACTTCTGAATAGCATTTCATACGTCCTGTGGTTATGGGATGCTGAAAGACAATTTTTATTCTATTATTTTTCTTCAAACTAAATTTGGGAGGACGCTCAGCAGAGAGCTATGAGGCATTTGGCTGCTGAATGCACAGGAACCAAGAGACAGATCTGAAGTCCTGGAGTGGAAGGTGTCCACCAGCTGCTCAGTGCAGCAAGAGGTGAAAACGGCTAGAAAAAGCCACAGCTGCACTTTGGTTGTCCACTCTGGCACTAGACTGCACGTTGACCAGCTGGCTTCATCCACTGACATATAGAAAGCAGAGAGAACAATCTAGGAAAGGGTGAGAGTAGCATGTTTGGTGCCCTAATGCTATAGCTTCCATATTACCTTCATTATAGATTCTTTATAGACTAGATTTTTTTTTTCCTGCTTCTTATAGCAAGGAACTGTGGCCTAGCTCTGTTCTTACCTGTGGTCATGGCCAATTTTACAGATATCTCTTTTACTGCCATCACAATAGATCACAGTGTAATTATTGCCTGGGTGCAAATCCTAATTTGACAGTTTATTGGCAACACAGCTTTGGGAAGATACCATCTCTTAACCTTAGTTACCTTGCCTATACAATATACATAGTAATAACAAATCAGAGTTTCTGAGTCGAAATACTTAAAACAAGTGAAGCAACCCAGATAAGTACCAAGAAAAAAGAAAATAAATGGTACTGTTGTTATTGTTATACCTAGAATGAGGTGGGTGTTATAGTTACTTTGCTCCCAAGGTATACCCAGAATCTAGTGCCATGTCTGGCCTATGACATCCACTCAACAATGTGTGCCTGTTAAAACTCTGTTAAGTCTATCTTCCCCCTTCTGATGTACCCTCAGTCTACACTGTTGTTAGGGTGATAGGAACATGTCATTCTCCATCCTCAATTTTCAGTGGTATCTCACTGACTCCAGAATGAAATTCCCAAACCACAGCAAGGCATACAAGTTTCCTTCCAACCCTTTGAGGAGATCTCCGGCCTCATCTCCCAACAATCTGTCTTCAAGTCATGCTGAATTACTGCTGTAGCCAAAATACCAGGTTTATTTCTCCAACTGCTTCCTTTTCCTTCTGAGAAATTATTAACCATAATTTAAGAATCAGCTTAAGTGTTTTCACTTGGGTGGGGTCTTTCACAAGCTCCTAACCAGACAAGATTCACCCTCTTTTCCTTTCTGCTTTGTACTTATCTCAACTATGATCCTTTCAAGATTTATGAACTGGTTGGCATAACAACCTCCTTTATGAAACTATGAGTCCTTGAAAGGAGGAATCATAGCTTATTAATCTTTCTAGCATCAGTACTTATCCATGTGACTGGAATACATTCGTTGATCAGTAAATGTTGCAGTAAATGAAGGAGGATTGGAAGGGAGGAAGGGCACAAAGAAGATTTAAGCCAGATGCATAACCCTCCAAAAAAGAATCACCATGCCTAGAATCCCACCATTAATTATATCATTTTTCATGTCCTGAAAATAACTTGAATGGCAGAAAACATTAATCACTAACACCTTGGTGTGAGAGTTTCTTTCATTACTTTTGTGCAAGAAAAGTGAGACCACTGGCAACATGGCTATTTGATGCTTGATGACAGTAATGCATAAAGAAGGAGATATATCTAAGAACCAGTTTATTAGCAGGTATAGAAGCTCATCCAATAGAATAGCTGGTTGAACTGGAAAATCTAGAGTCATTCTAAGAAAATCCAGAACATTCTAAGACAGTCCAGAGGTTCTAAGACAATCACTAGTCTGAAAAAGTGTGCCTTCCTTAGTCTTTATTAAGGTTTTACTGTACTGAACATCCAAATTTATTTTTCTAAATAATAATTTAATAGCCACTACCCCAATGGTGATTGATGCAAGCAATCAAGGTCATTGATGCATACTGATGAATGCAGGCTCCCAAATTATCAAGCCAGCTTTTCAGCGGCCAGCTTCTGCTCTGGGAACAACGAGCTTAGGGTTTCATATACTCCCTTTCTTTAGGGACTCAGGGGACTGCCGGACACGGTATTCTCATCGGTAACATCACTTTTTTCTTATGAGCGGCTCTGGCTTTCATATTTCTTGAATAGCCAGCTTTTAAGAGACACCGGAAAGGTGTTTGGTATTCTTGTAAGATGGAAATGCTTGTCATTAGCAAGAGGAGAAAATTGGCATTTGGTCTGGGGTACCGCATATTTCAAATTGTTTTTACATAATCTTGGATTTGATCAAACTCTCAATTCACGTGCCAACTGTTCCTTTTCCATAATTTTTAAACCCTAATGACTTTAACCTAAAGTTAATCAACACATTTTCATTAATAACATAGAAATCATTTTGATTAATTAACATAAAATCGTGAAAATCTGTTTGTTACTCAGCATCCAAAAAACACTTTTCATCATTTTTCTATGACTCTCTATATTTTGGGGGGGGAAAAGCAATAAAATTCATAGAGGAAATCAAATGGGCAAACGTATTTATATCAACTGCGTTTTTTTTAACAATTAGATCATTTCAAAAATATGATAAATAAAAACATTCATTTCTATTATTTATCTATGAGTTGATAAGGAATGACTATAAAGAACAGAAAGTGTATGTAAGTGTGAGTATTTACTGTCAGAACTTGTGTATCCAAATGGGTCTTCTACCCTTCAAAGAAGCTGTGTGGGGAAGTTATGCAGTGGTTCCGAGGATGCTGCCTTTGCTCAAACATTTTCCAGCTCCCCTTTTGGGAATTCCCTTTAAATTCTGGCTACTGTCAAGCTCAAAACTTCCAATCCTCTGTACCAGTGAGAATGAGAATGAATGGGATTTTTAGAACCATATCTTTACTGGTAAGCATTTCTGAAAATGACAGATGACTCCCATGGCAGATGCCTTGTGGGCCCTGGTGATGAGTACCCTGGTAACGGCTTGAGCTTCCCATGGTCGCTTGTCTCTCTCACCTCACCAGGAGTGTCATATCAGGCTAACCAGCAAATATGGGCTCCTGAAGCTTGGCGTGGCTGGCCAAGGTTCCATCTGCAAATGGTTTCCTCATGCATAAAGGCAATAGAACCTAAAGTCTGCCTGAAGCCCACTAGTGTGCTCACTGCCATTAGCATGAAAAATAACTCAAGCTTTATCCAACTCACAGAAAAGGCACAGACTCTTCTCATCATATTTAAACTACTTTGTCTCGTAAACTGCATCACCAAAAAGGGCGATTTTCAAAGAAGAGAGCAACATGGCTATTTTTCATTGACTTATGCACAGGTTTGCTAGGGAAGGAGGTAGAAATCCATGGTTAGAATAAGCCTTTTGTATTATCATTGAATTTCAATTATGTAGTATCCTTGCCTACATTACCAGAATAATTAGAAGTTCAATTCACAGCATCATTGTTAGTCACAGCAATCTTAATAATTAATTTCTTGCTACCCAGGGTAGAAATGAGCCTCTACAATTCTATTCCATTTGGAAAAAGCATCTTGGATTCACCATTCCCTTAAGCTCCTGACTTCGAAAGTTAGAAACGGGATTTTGAAAAGGTCATTTTTCTATATATATCATTTACATTTATATTTTTAAGACTTATGCACTGTGTATTGAAGTACTTTTTTACTATTGTACCACTAAATAGCAGAAAAGAAAATGACACACTACTCTGTGCTTTCTTCTCGTTCTAAAATCCTGTTACTTTTGTAGTACTCACTGATATGTGTCCCTAAAACTGCAAGTTTCTACATGAACTTGGGATTCATTTTATTAAAGATCCTGGGCATAAAGAGAAGCTTATTTTTCTCTTTGTGGACTTAATCCTGTAACTTCACAGGGTTAGTAAAAACCCTTTAGAGCTTATATTTTTCCAAGATATCAGAAATATGGAGTCATTCAATCAGGAATTGTTTAAGAAAAAATTATATTTAAGCCTTAAATAAGCAATGGAGAAAACGCAATATAATTCTCCCTGTTAAGAAAATGAACTCTGGAATATTACTAATTTGATAATGGCTGTGCATACCTGGGAAGAATGAGTTGCAACTCTAAGCAGATAATATACCAGACCAATTTGAAGAGAGAATTTATGAAGTAAGTCATAAAAAAATACATTAAAAGACATTCAGGGAGGTACAAATTCTAATGTGGTACTCAGGGCCTGCTCTCTTCACAGGCAAAAAGAGGGAAATGCCAAGGATAAGTTTAAAGGGGGCCAAGGCCCATCTGCTTCCCAAGATCTACCAGGCACCATTCTTTCTTTGCACCTTCAGACAGGCTTTGCTTGCAGCTGTGATCACCTGGTCGCACTTGCATGTGGTTGGATCAATTACATCTGAAGTAAGAATAGACTTAAGCAGCAACAAAGCAACAGATACATTATGTAGCATAGAATGACTGAAGCCCTGCTGTGATCTTAGGATCCAGGGTATAACTAGTTTTTCTTTTATATTTAAATCCATAGCTTACCTCTAATACCTGTCTACCATTTACCAGAATTCCTCTTTTTGCTTAGAAAGTCCCAAATACTGGTTACCTCCCTGGGTCTCTGGAGATTGCCTTCTCCTCAGTGTCCCACTGTGGTAATCTAGCTATCCACGCAATATGAGCCTACTACTTCTCGAGGAATTTGTCTGATCCTTGAGTTATCTAGTAACCTGTTAAATATCAGTACACATGAGATAATGATGACCCATCAAGGTTAATGCCCTTCTACCTGTGGTGAAGTCAGACAAGCTTTGCCTTCTACCACCTTACACAGGCATACACAGATACATGTATGCACACAATCGTATATACGATCAGTTAAAAGTCTGTTCCCTAGCAATCCACTGAGTTCCACTGAAAAACAATCCTTTTGAGTGTTTTTTTTTTAATTGAAGTATATTTGATTTACAATGTTGTGTTAGTTTCAGGTGTACAGCAAAGTGATATATATATGTATATATGTATATTCTTTTTCAGATTCTTTTCTATTATAGGTTATTACAAGATAGTGAATATAGTTCCCTGTGCTATACAGTAGGTCCTTGTTGTTTATCTGTTCTACATATAATAGTGTGTATCGTTTAATCCTAAACTCCTAATTTATCTCTCCCCCCTCTTTTCCCCTTTGGTAACCATAATATTGCTTTCTATGTCTGTGTTTTTTTGTTAATTATTGTTTCATATTAACCAATAGTAAAATCAACTTAATGGGTTCATGGTCAACAATTTTTTAAAAATGGAACAAAATAATATTGAATTGAGTACACTAGAAAAAAATGGAATGGAATTCATTCTTTAGGATAAGAGAAGAGAAGAGAATAGGTGAATGCTCTGAAAGTAGAAAGCGTCAGTAGTATTTTGGAATTTTGGAATAGTAGGAATTCTTTTCTAATTATGTTTATGTGTTCTAGGTCATGACAAAAATACACTTCTTACTGCAGTTCATGATCAAATACTTTAAAAAAACCGTACATTAGAGCACTTGGAGAGTAAGGCATCATATCTACAAAATACCTAAATGAAATTACAAATTTGTCACCTTAAATGGGTTACACATTAAGCCAGTACTTCCTTACAGATACAACAACAAATGTAGTTTCATCTGCTAAATTTGTTATTTTCAAGAAAGCAGATAAGCAAAGCTCTGAGGGAATGGGAATCTAGATGAGTAAATTCTGATGGCAGGATAAAGAAATAATAAGGCCTGTATCTGAACAGTATACTGGGTGAGTTTGGGGCTGGAAGTGCCTGGGTATGCAGGGGCTAGCGTAATCAGGGCACCCACATGAACTTGGAAGAGTGAACTAATGACACTAGAGAGAAGGGCTTGGCAAAGGGAGCTCCACATGTATAATTATCCCAGTGTTGATGGGTTGTGTTGAGCTGAACTGGTGAGGAACAATGATGGTGATACCTGATATTTGTCTATATCTTCAGAGTTTTCAGAGCATTTTTCACACCTATTATATTATTTTATCCTCATGAGAAGGGGTGGAACTAAAATGAAGCAAGTGAGGCACCAAAGTGCAAACTTTGAGGAGGTACTCGTTCTCAGGGTCCCGTAAGTGTCCTGCACACTTCGCTCATGTCATCCTAATCTGGGTTGTCATCATGAGAGGAGATATCATTAATTCTGTGTTAGCTATCAGGAAATTTAGGTACACAGAATTTAAGGGCAAGTGTCACTAATAGTGTTGAATCTGGGTTTAAACACTTGTCCCCCTGACTCCTGGGAAAAATGCAATTTTTATCTACTTCAGACAACCTCAGTAAGGACATATCACATGAATTTAGAAAACAATAAATCAGCAAGATAGGAATCATGCTACACTTACTTGCTATGACATGTTTGTTCAGAAAGAATGTCAAACTGTAGCCAGTAAGGTTTCAGCCTTGGATCCCTGCATTACATTTGAGGCACTTCCATTTCAGAAAGACACAGACAAATTGGAAACCATTTAGGGAATGATAAAAAAAATGATTAGAGAAAAGAAAGGTTTGATTTATGAGGCCATATTAAAGGAGATAAGTGCCAATTACTCGGCTAAGTGACAACGAGGGATATGATAAGAATCTACAAATATTGGGAGACTGTAAATACGGGTAATACAAAGGACTTTGAAGTGTGCTACAAGATAGAACTAGAAGGAATGGAATGGAATAAAATGTGACATTGCAGACAATAAGAAGAAGACTTTGGGAAAGGGATTCATTAAGTTGAGTAGTAAAACATAAAAGAAGGAGGAGGAGAAAGGGGAGAAAGAGAGGAGAAGAAGAAAAAAGAACAGGAGTATGAAGAAAGAAAGCAAAAAAGGAAAAAGGAAGGAAGGAGAGAGTAAGGGAAAGGGGGGAGAGAGAGAGGGAGAGAGACCGAGAGAGAGAGAGAGGAAGGAAGGAAGGAAGGGAGAGAGGAAATTTCAAAATTTTCCCCTTATATATATTTTTCTACAAAATACAGCAGCAATATTGATATTGGTTTCTGAATAGAATTTTTAAATATAAAAGACATGAATAATTATCATAATTTTAATTAATAAATGTTCATTGGTGACTTACTAAAAATAGAATCCAGAGTGTAAGGAATGCTTCTGTAAAACAGCTCTGTTTTACAAAAGAAGTTACCAAAAAAAGAAGAAAGAAAAAAAAAAGAAATAGGAAACTATGTCTTATATCTATATAAGACATATCTAATAATAGGAAATATCAGAAATAAATTTCTGGCAGGTCCCAGGCAGCATAAACATCTCCCCAGAAACCTAAGCCACAAGGAGATGGCATCAATACTCTACTTCAGGGGAGAAGCCTGCCACTAAATCAAAAGGAGACAGTAATGGGGAGCTGATGAAGCCCTGCAAAGCCATTGCTGCTATTAAATTCAGGGCCTGGGCACAGGGAACTTGCCAACCTTTGGCTAGACTGCTACGCATAACAGTTAATGTAATTGAAACTGAATTATAAGACTGCCCTGGCACACATCCTACTTTAAAAATCCAACACATAATAATGTTATTAAAATAAAGACATCTGGAAAGAACCTATGGTCCCATTGTCTCTTTGTAGCTGGCACCTGCCTTCTTAAGGCATCCTTCATGATTCTTTCCTCTACTGTAAAATGGCAAAGTGGTGAAAAAGGTGCTCCTTTTAGGTGAATAACAAGGTTAACATGGGTTGAGCACCAACTAGGTTCCAAACAATGTGCCAGCCCTGTCTCTTTTATAACCTCCTACACCATTGAGATCCATATTCTTCATTTCACAGATTAAAAATCTGCAGTCAAAGAAGTTAAGTAATTTGCCCTAAATCACTTAGATAATAAGAGAAAGAGCTAGGAATGAATAGAATTCCAGTCTGTTCATCTTCAAAGCATTTCTGTTATACCTTCACACTCAGCAAGTTGCCCAGTGCATAACACATAGTAAGCATTTAATTAATATGTATGGATTTATTTGAAGGGAATTGATGGTATAATTGAAATGTGAAAGGAATCTCCAACAACTTTGGCCATAACTTGAAGTGTTGCCAAATTTTCACCAACTGTTGAATTGTATATGAGCCAATTACAGCCACATCTATAAAATGGCATTTTTGAAGAACAAAGTATCTTTGCCTTCTTTGGTACTTATGTTACCACAATATATACTAGATTTCCTTGGATAAACAGAAAATGGATCTAGCATCTGCTTTATTTCAATAAATGCTAAACTTGTATAAAACAACATATATGATCACTTCATGCCTTGTATGGTGTTAGACTGACTGAGAAGTAAGACTGACTATCATTATTTGATTACCTAAATATAAAAAGTACTGTTTATGTGTTCCCAAGAGGATACAGAGAAACTGGAGACCCAGTCTCTGTACTTACAGAGCTTATAATTCCACTGGAATCAAGATATAAATGTATGGGAAGGTAAATAAATCAAGGTTTAAATAGCCATTTGAGATTTCCTTTCCAATAGATTTCATTCAGCTAATATTTAGGGAGCCATACTATGCACCAGAATATGCATTAGGTATCAGCATACAAAAAAGAGTAAGATGGGATCACTGGTCTCAAGAACCCTATGGTCTAGTGGGGAAGAAAACTTTCAAATGTACAGTTTCAAAACAAAATGATTCGCCCTTTAGAGAAAGGCATATTGTGCTAAGGAATGCAGATGAGGAAAGGTTTAACTCTGCTGACAGTGGGCCTGAAGGTTTTATCAACAAAGACTTTCCAAAGGATGTGAGGCCCAAGCTGGGTCCTGACAAATAAATAGGAGCTTTCAGGCCAAAAAGGGAGAACGCTCCAAGAAGAGGAAACATTATATACTAGTTTATGCAGGCATAAAAATAATTGAAGAATGTGGCAGATAATGATAAGGAAGTCTTATTAGCAAAACTACTAATATTTTATGGGCAGGATGGTATAAATATTACTTAAAAATATTCAATTACAGTTTTTTTCAGGTTCACTTGAACGCCATAAATACTGAGATGGATTCAAGGAGCTCTCAAGCAGGACCTTAACATTCGACTAGCACATTGGCATGTTTCCCTTCTTCACTGTAGGGTAACTCATTAAAAGGAATGTATTCAGACAACATAAGCTAAAGCATACCTTCCTGTTTAGATTAGCATATCCAATATATGAGGACCATCATTAACATTTTATAAATCATCTATTATATAATTTAAATGTTCATTAGTGTTCAAGAGCATATCCACTTTTGGGAAACTAATCAGAATTGCAGCAGAGGCATCAGGAAATATTTGATTAGTTAAAAGCTAAGAAGTGAGAATCATTTCTTTTAAATGCCCATTTATTAAAGTGTATACATTGATCAGCATGGATATGTTACAGAAATTTCTGAATCTGAATAAGTCTTAAATCTCACAAATAATGCTGTGAAGCATTCTTTTGAAGCACTGAGTGTAAGGAACACAGTGGAATCAAAGTTATAAAAATTACAGACAATAACGTTTACAGCCACAGAATTCTGATTATAAGAATTCCAGGAATTAAACAGTTGCACTCCTCACTTTCCTACAAACATAAACTAGAAAACTGAGTGATGACATTCACCTTGCCCATTTCTAAGGTTAGGGAAAGCTTTATGTATTAATTCTCTCAAAGTGAAAACAAGGAATAAGTTCACATTTAACCCTGGACAAATTTAATTGAAACCTCATAAAACATTCCACATGAATGGTTTTCAACAAAAGCCTGATATCCTTAAAGAATAACAAACTCTAGAGCTTCCTTTTCAAACATAATCAACGTTGTCATTGAACTTGGTCACTCGTACCTCCTGTGAATGATTGCCTTTTGCAAATGAATTTTAACAGAATTTCCCCACTCCACTCTCACCAGTGTCTTTACCTCTCCCTCTTTATTTTTTTGCTTCCTGGAAAGAGTCCACTTTTTTCTTAGCCATGCCTTGCCCATCACTTCTGGCAGGACTCAGTTGCACCTTTAAGACATTGAGTGGCTGGTTCAGAAAGCTAAGACCTGTCCCTTCAAATTCAAACCTGAATCAGGCACTGAATTATATTGGATTAAATCCTGATTTGCTCCAAGCCCCATTTTCCTATTGACTTCTGTTTTCCCAGTTACTGATAATCTTGCCTGGTTCGTGTATAAAACTGTATCCTGCTCTCCCTTGGTTGATGGAGTCTCTCATTTTGACTTCCTATCACAAGCTTTGACTGTAGTCTTTGACTGTGTCTTGCTCTTTTGGATAAAACCACTACTCAGGTATGTTTTTCCCTTCCTGAGCCCAATACGTCCTAGTTTCTGTTTTACAGGTTTTGCCTTGTGTCAACTTAGAGCAATTTCCTTTAATGCTCATTTCCTTCAAGATACTTTTTTAAAATTATTTTTTATTCTCCTTTCCTTCTTTTTTTCTCTATCTCTCCTAACACACACACATATACATTTTTACCACATTATCAAATACCTGTTTACAATTGTCTCTAGGAATTTCACATGCGATTATATGTTTATAGTTATATAGTTTATATATATATGCATATATATAGTATAGAGGTATATAGTTTTTATCTCATATTAATACATAAAATCTAAACACAAGGAGTCCTTCTATTTCCCTTGCCTGAAAATTGGAGCTCAGTAAATTGTATTGAGTGAGTAAACTTGTTGGGCTCATTCATTCATTTATTCATTCAACAGATATTTACTGAATGCCTGATATATGTTAGGCATACTAAGTGCTACACTCAACATTAGATTCATCCGCATGACATTTCTCATACTGCTTTACTTTCTCTACCTTGCACATATCTTTTTCATGGTCTTCTTAGAAATCTCTGTTCATCATTCATGATTCAATTTAAACATCAGGTTTTTCATAAAATATTTTCTAGCCTTTAGAAGTTGATCAGTCCCTTCTCTTTAATATCACCCCAGAATATGGCATTTTACCACATTTCATAGTAATTACTTGCTCATGTGTCTGTCTTCTCCCAACTAGACTCACTCTGTGGGAAGACAGGTGATTTCTGCCTCCCCAGTCCTTGTGTCTACTATGTATGGCACATAGTAGGTCCTCAATCAACAGTAAACTAAATATGATAATAAGGGCACCTCTATGTGCCAGATTTAGTATAAAATCAACATCCTGCATTTTAATAGTATTACCCATAAGCAAGCCATAACAAGTAATTCCAGGGACCTCTAAAATTTTAGAAGCCTTTTAGCGTTAATTCAGACCAGCTTATTTTTTTAATGGAATCATAAACACTAAATTTAATTGTCACATCTCCTAAACGCAACAAGTTGCAAAACCCATTGGGAATTTATATTAACCCTCTTTTTGTAACCAGACATAGCGAATACTATAAGTTAAGTAATTTGATACACTATGTGGATGAAGAATGTCACCTGAAGAATATCAGTAAACAAAATATGTTGTGGCCATCAAGCCCTCAGCCACTGCAGCAGCCCCAGCTGTGCACCCTGAGGGGATTCAGGATGGAGAAAAACAGGATACTGGCCCTAGATAGTTAAGGTGCATGTCAAAGGAATGACTTCAGTGAGCCCAGATTCTTACATCTTCCCACACATAGAAAAGCACTAAATTCATTAACCTGAGATGTCTGTTTTTTCTTTAATTAGCAGTAATCTTTTGTTGCTCAACTACTTGGGGTTTTTTTTTGCGAAAACTTCAATATATCCTGGCCTCTCCCTTACCTCTTCAGAACAGTCCCTCAGAGCTATCTTGAGAGGCTGTCTCCCAGGCTTAAGCCCTCAGTATGTCCTCTGAATAAAACTTAATTCTCAACTTTCAGGTTGTGCTTTTTTTTTTTTTTTTCAGGTGACGACTATGAGGAGGTGAATCCAAAGATTCTGATTGTTTATTATGAGAAGAATGGCCCTTCCTCCATCATTTACCTACAGCCATTCAATTTCACCATTTTTTATGATAATGACTCCTCATTTATATCTCCAGCTCAGAAGTCCCTGCACTCCAAATTTCTTTTCCATCTCAGTACACATCACCTCCATTGGAATATCTCAGAGATATTTAACACATGATGTGTCCAAAAGAGGACTCTCAATTCTACCCTCACTCCTCCCCATCACTGTAAATGGCACATCTAATACCTCAAGTAAGAAGCCCAGGCACAATGACCTTGATGAGGTCTTAACTCTGCCTTTTCTCTCTCTACTCTCCTCCAGCCCTTAATAAGTCTTGCTGAGTCTTCATCCAAAACAAAGCAAACTCTTCTGTCTCCTGTAATGTACTGTACTAGTAACAATCCCTATTACTTCTTGACTTTGGTACTGAAACAACTTCTAATTTGTCCACCTTACTTCTTCTCTTATGCCTTGCAATCAAAGGGGTTCCTTAAAATATGTATTGGATCATCTTATTCCATATATATATATATGTAAAACAACCATTCAGTGGCTTCCCATTAGAATAAAATTCCAAATCCTTTTAATGACTTATCAAGTATTGCCTCCCTCTCTAATAGTTCTTAAATGTTCCAGCCTCAGTGATCTTTGAACATCTGCGACAGAAGTTCTTTATGGACTCAGAGCCTTTTCACCTGTTATGCCCTCTTCCTGAAATGTTCCTCCCCCTTATTCTTTTCACTGTTGGTTTATTCTCAGCATTCTGACCTCTGTTCAAATATTACTTTTTAGAGAGACCTTCCCTGACCATGCTATTTAAATAGCTGTCCCCTCAACTCCACAGAAACACATAATTTAAAATATATTCTCATCATCTTATTTGATTACTTCTTAACTCTTAACACAATTGGTAACTTTAATAATACTTCTCTTTACGTGGGTCTTATTTGTCTTCCCCCTTAGAATATAAACTCTGTTATGCAAAAACTCTGACTGTCTGACATTTTATCTCCAGGGACTAGTATGGAGCAAAACACTTAAAATAATATGTGTTGAACAACAAATGCAGTAAAATAATTAAAAATAAATAAACTCAATAGGCCTGAATGAGCATCTACTCTCTGCACATAGGTATATCCTCACATTCATATACCTTTAATAGTCACAATAGCACTGTAAGGTACATAGGCTTATTCTTACATAAACCAAGAAAGAAAGTAAGTTTCTCAAAGTGTTAGAATCATTTTTAGATTTTAACTGAAGTTCTTGAATCTAATCTCAGTGTTCTACTTTTTTCATAATCTACATTATCAAAACCATTGTTTAATTTAAGAACAAATTTACCTCTTGCTGACATTTCACCATGAAATTTTGTTCCACCAGGTAAATCATTTTTAAAAAGTCAAGGGAAAAAAAAAAACCCATAACAACACACACTGGCTTTCTCTCTCTAAAAACAAAACAAAACACTCATCAATAAAAATCTCCTACATAAACCTGCCACACTAAACTAAAGATGGGTTAAAGAGAGAAAATGGATCCTTCTGGTGATAAGACTTAATGACTGGAGAACAAAAGGCAATGGTCTGCTTGTTTTTTGATAACTTAGCCCAAAAACCTTGGGGTCTTTATACCACTACTTCATCATATCACTTCAGAAATAAACTGCAGTAAAGGCATTATTTTCCTAAATATACTAAATACTGTGACAGAAAGAGTTTGTAATACAAGTTCGTACTGTCTGTTGCAAAGCCAGTTCAGGAAGGCAGCCACAAAAACTCGTCTTTCATTCATCCAACAACCATTCATAGAGCACCTAATAGTCAAGCAGTAGCATCATGGTTGAGATCGGGATTCGGGAATCAAGGATTCAAGACTTTCCTCAGCTTTGTACAAGCATGTGGCATTGAACAAATTACTCAGTTTCTTTATCCTTAAAATAAGGGTAATATAATATCCACCTCATAGGCTGTGGTAAGGAATAAGAAAACAAAATGAGTAAAATGTCCACTACATAGTAAAGTCTCAAAAAAAGGTTAGTTTTGCCACAGAATAATGTATCCTGAGGGACAGATGTTTAAGATATCCTGCATTTGAGAATATAAGTTTTAGGAGAGGATGAAAAGGTACCTGGTGGAGTGGATGGAGTTAAATAACTTTGGGTCTTTTAAGGATAAACAGTGCCCCTTCTCCATTTTTAAAAACAGCTTTATTGAGGTATAATTTGCATGGCATTAAATTCACCCGTTTAAGTGTACTAAATAAATTAATAACTTTTAGCGAATTTACTGAGTTGCACAACCATTGCCAAATTCCAACATTAGAAAATATTTTTTTAATTGTTTCTAATAGTCTCTAATTATTTTTTTTTTAATTTATTTATTTTTGGCTGTGTTGGGTCTTTGTTTCTGCGCGCAGGCTTTCTCTAGTTGTGGCAAGCCGGGGCTACACTTCGTTGCCGTGCACGGGCTTCTCATTGCGGTGGCTTCTCTAGTTGTGGAGCATGGGCTCTAGGCGCGTGGGTTTCAGTCGTTGTGGCTCGCGGGCTCAGTAGTTGTGGCACATGGGCTTAGTTGCTCCGTGGCATGTGGGATCTTCCCAACCAGGGATTGAACCCATGTCCCCTGCATTGGCAGGCAGATTCTTAACCACTGTGCCACCAGTGAAGTCCCTAAAATATTTTTATCACCCCTCAAAAGATCTCTCATGCCCATTTGTGATCATTCCTCCTAGCCCCAGGCAACCTCTAGCTTACTTTCTGTCTCTATAGATTTGCCTTTTCCTGATATTTCATATAAATGGAATCACACAATATGTGGTCTTTAGTGTCTGGCTTTATCATGTCACATAAGGTGAAAGTCAGCCCTGTGATAGCATGTATCTATACTTTGTTCTTTTTATTGCTAAATAGTATTCCATTCTATTAATATACTATGTTACTCTATTCACCAGTTGACTGACATTTGAGTTGTTTCCAGTTTTGACTGCTACCATAAACATTTGCTTACAAGTCTTTTTCTAGATACATGTTTTCATTTCTTCTGGGTATAATCCTAAGAATCTCCCTTCCCCATTTTAAGTAAAGAATCTGCCCCTGACAGACTCCAGTGCAACTCACTGGGGAGAGGAGTAGAGTTCTGATTCCAGCTCACTTGTAACTACTGAATCAGCTCATACGATGAAGTAGAGAAAGCATATCAGTTCTTGTTTCTGCCCTTTTTCCCTATAAATTTCCTTGTGACCTTGGGAGAGAAGTAGCATACCTCTCAGAAACTAAGTATCTCCATTTGTGAACCAGAGGCAGGAACTAGATGTTCTCTGAATTGTCTTCGACCTTCAAAAGCATATAATGTTTTCAGTTACTAAAGAATTTAAAAACAAACCAAGAACACAATCAATGAATCATCTCCCTTGCCTCTGGCATTTTCTGGGCTGGCACTATGTGGGATACCAGAACTAGTTACAAAAAAATATACAGAAATGGATGACACAGAAAGTATTTGTATACTCTCCTAGGCACACAGAATCCAGGATTTACAAGTGGGCACTCTAAATATGTCTCTTCTGCTTCTGAGGTTCTTCCTGCATATCACTATACTTCTCTGACCATAGTTTCTAAGGCAGTAATTTCATTCAAAGTTAACTGGGCATAAAACAGACATCGCTACAACAGAATAGGGTGGCTTATTTTACCAAACACTTTTAAAAAGTTTAAATCCAAGGGACGACCATTTCCTTCAAAGCAGTCATCTCAATGATTAGACTTCTTTTTTTTTCATTTATTCTGACATTTCTCAGAGCATATTTCACTTTGGAACTGCCCTCCAAGCTGGTGGCAGAGAAAATTTTCAAAATTCATTTCAAAACTTATTATTAAATATGCAACATATAGCAAAAAGTATAAAGAATAATAAAGTGAACATGCATGTACCAATCACAGAGCTTTAAAAAGTTCACTGGCAATGCTATGAAGACTATCTGTACCCCTCCTTGGTCACATCTACCTCTCCTCAATTCCCTCTGTCCTATCCCCAACACTTTCCTCATTTGATCATGGCTATTCCCACATATATATTTGTGCTTTCCTACATATATATGTTGTCCTAAGTAATATATGATATTGTTTTTTCAGGTTTAAATAATTACATAGATGGTATCACATTATATGTATTCCTTAGCAATTTTCAATTTTCACTCAATATTTTATTTGTTAGATTTATCTATGGATATTTATCTCTGGTGATATGTGAGTTCCTCATCAATATTCACACTGTGGACCATCACGTTGTTTTAAATAAGCCTCAATTATTTATCTTACTTCCTATTGAGGTATATTTAGGTGGTATCCAATATTTTGCTACCATAAACACTTTACCAATAAACATTTTTGTTTCTATCTCCTTTGTGAACATATCAAGGGGTTTCTCCAGGGTATATACCTAGAAGTGGAATTTCCATATTGTGGCAAGTGGACATCTTCACCTGTACTATTTATTACTAAATTTTCTGCAAAGTGTTTGCACCAACTTGCATTCTACCCATCAGGGTATAAAGTTCTCATTTCTCTATAACCACCCCAAACTTGGTACAGTTACACATTTTAATTTTTTTTTAAGTTTTTAATTTAATTTTATTTATTTTTTTATACAGCAGGTTCTCATTAGTCATCCATTTTATACACATCAGTGTATACATGTCAATCCCAATCTCCCAGTTCATCACACCACCACCCCCACTCCCTGCTGCTTCCCCCCGCTTGGTGTCCATACGTTTTTTCTCTACATCTATGTCTCAATTTCTGCCCTGCAAACTGGTTCATCTGTACCATTTTTCTAGGTTCTACATATATGTGTTAATAAACAATATTTGCTTTTCTCTTTGTGACTTACTTCACTCTGTATGACAGTCTCTAGATCCATCCACGTCTCTACCAATGACCCAATTTCGTTCCTTTTTATGGCTGAGTAATATTCCATTGTATATATGTACCACTTCTTCTTTATCCATTCGTCTGTCGATGGGCATCTAGGTTGCTTCCATGACCTGGCTATTGTAAATAGTGTTGCAATGAACATTGGGGTGCATGTGTCTTTCTGAATTATGGTTTTCTCTGGGTATATGCCCAGTAGTGGGATTGCTGGGTCATATGGTAATTCTATTTTTAGTTTTTTAAGGAACCTCCATACTGTTCTCCATAGTGGCTGTATCAATTTACATTCCCACCAACAGTGCAAGAGGGTTCCCTTTGCTCCACACCCTCTCCAGCATTTGTGGTTTGTAGATTTTCTGATGATGCCTATTCTAACTGGTGTGAGGTGATACCTCATTGTAGTTTTGATTTGCATTTCTCTAATAATTAGTGATGTTGAGCAGCTTTTCATGTGCTTCTTGGCCATCTGTATGTCTTCTTTGGAGAAATGTATATTTAGGTCTTCTGCCCATTTTTGGATTGGGTTGCTTGTTTTTTTTTAATATTGAGCTGCATGAGCTGTTTATATATTTTGGAGATTAATCCTTTGTCCGTTGATTCGTTTGCAAAGATTTTCCCCCATTTTGAGGGTTGTCTTTTTGTCTTGTTTACAGTTTCCTTTGATGTGCAAAAGCTTTTGAGTCTCATTAGGTCCCATTTGTTTATTTTTGTTTTTATTTCCATTACTCTAGGAGGTGGATCAAAAAAGATCTTGCTGTGATTTATGCCAAAGAGTGTTCTTCCTATGTTTTCCTCTAAGAGTTTGATAGTGTCCAGTCTTACATTTAGGTCTCTAATCCATTTTGAGTTTATTTTTTTGTATGGTGTTAGGGAGTGTTCTAATTTCATTCTTTTACATGTACTTGTCCAGTTTTCCCAGCACCACTTATTGAAGAGATTGTCTTTTCCCCATTGTATATGCTTGCCTCCTTTGTCAAGATTAGTTGACCATAGGTGCATGGGTTTATCTCTGGGCTTTCTACCTTGTTCCATTGACCTATATTTCTGTTTTTGTGCCAGTGCCGTACTGTCTTGATTACTGTAGCTTTGTAGTATAGTCTGAAGTCAGGGAGTCTGATTCCTCCAGCTCCATTTTTTTCCCTCAAGACTGCTTTGGCTATTCGGGGTCTTTTGTGTCTCCATACAAATTTTAAGATTTTTTGTTCTAGTTCCATAAAAACTGCCATTAGTAATTTGATAGGGATTGCATTGAATCTGTAGATTGCTTTGGGTAGTAGAGTCATTTTCACAATATTGATGCTTCCAATCCAAGAACATGGTATATCTCTCCATCTGTTGGTATCACCTTTAATTTCTTTCATCAGTGTCTTATAGTATTCTGCATAGAGGTCTTTTGTCTCCCTAGGTAGGTTTATTCCTAGGTATTTTATTCTTTTGTTGCAATGGTAAATGGGAGTATTTCCTTAATTTCTCTTTCAGATTTTTCATCATTAGTGTATAGGAATGCAAGAGATTTCTGTGCATTAATTTTGTATCCTGCTACTTCACCAAATTTACTGATTACCTCTAGTAGTTTTCTGGTGGCATTTTTAGGATTCTCTATGTATAGTATCATGTCATCTGCAAACAGTGACAGTTTTACTTCTTCTTTTCCAATTTTTATTCCTTTTATTTCTTTTTCTTCTCTGATTGCCATGGCTAGGACTTCCAAAACTATGTTGAATAACAGTGGTGAGATTGGATATCCTTGTCTTGTTCTTGATCTCAGAGGAAATGCCTTCAGTTTTTCACCATTGAGAATGATGTTTGCTGTGGGTCTGTCGTATATGGCCTTTACTATGTTGAGGTAGGTTCCTTCTATGTCCACTTTCTGGAGAGCTTTTATCATAAATGGGTGTTGAATTTTGTCAAAAGCTTTTTCTGCATCTATTGAGATGATCATATGGTTTTTCTTCTTCAATTTGTAAATGTGGTGTATCACATTGATTGATTTGCATATATTGAAGAATCCTTGCAAACCTGGGCTAAATCCCACTTGATCATGGTGTATGATCCTTTTAATGTGTTGTTGGATTCTGTTTGCTAGTATTTTGTTGAGGATTTTTGCATCTATATTCATCAGTGATATTGGTCTGTAATTTTCTTTTTTTGTAGTGTCTTTGTCTGGTTTTGGTATCAGGGTGATGGTGGCCTCGTAGAATGAGTTTGGGAGTGTTCCTTCCTCTGCAATTTTTTGGAAGAGTTTGAGAAGGATGGGTGTTAGCTCTTCTCTAAATGTTTGATAGAATTCACCTGTGAAGCCATCTGGTGCTGGATGTTTGTTTGTTGGAATATTTTTAATGACAGTTTCAATTTCATTACTTGTGATTGGTCTGTTAATATTTTCTATTTTTTCCTGGTTCAGTCTTGGAAGGTTTTACCTTTCTAAGAATTGTCCATTTTGTCCAGGTTGTCCATTTTATTGGCATAGAGTTGCTTGTAGTAGTCTCTTAGGATGCTTTGTATTTCTGCGGTGTCTGTTGTAACTTCTCCTTTTTCATTTCTAATTGTATTGATTTGAGTCCTCTCCCTCTTTTTCTTGATGAGTCTGGCTAATGGTTTATCAGTTTTGTTTATCTTCTCAAAGAACCAGCTTTTAGTTTTATTGATCTTTGCTATTGTTTTCTTTGTTTCTATTTCATTTATTTCTGCTCTGACCTTTATGATTTCTTTCCTTCTGTTAACTTTGGGTTTTGTTTGTTCTTCTTTCTCTAGTTCCTTTAGGTGTAAGATTAGATTGTTTACTTGAGATTTTTCTTGTTTCTTGAGGTAGGCCTGAATAGCTATAAACTTCCCTCTTAGAACTGCTTTTGCTGCATCCCATAGGTTTTGAGTCATCGTGTTTTCATTGTCATTTGTCTATAGGTATTTTCTGAGTTCTTCTTTGATTTCTTCAGTAATCTCTTGGTTATTCAGTAACGTATTTTTTAGCCTCCATTTGTTTGTGTATTTTACGTTTTTTTTCCCTGTAAATCATTTCTAATCTCATAGCGTTGTGGTCAGAAAAGATGCTTGATATGATTTCAATTTTCTTAAATTTACTGAGACTTGATTTGTGACCCAAGATGTGATCTATCCTGGAGAATGTTCTGTGCGCACTTGAGAAGAAAGTGTAATCTGCTGTTTTGTGATGGAATGTCCTATAAATATCAATTAAAGCTATCTGGTCTATTGTGTCATTTCAAGCTTGTATTTCCTTATTAATTTTCTGTCTGGATGATCTGATTATTGGTGTAAGTGAGGTGATAAAGTCCCCCACTATTATGTGTTACTGTCCATTTCCTCTTTTACAGCTGTTAGTAGTTGCCTTATGTATTGAGGAGCTCCTATGTTGGGTGCATATATATTTATAATTGTTATATCTTCTTCTTGGATTGATCCCTTGATCATTATGTAGTGTCCTTCCTTGTCTCTTGTAACATTCTTTATTTTAAAGTCTATTTTATCTGTTATGAGTATTGCTACTCCAGCTTTCTTTTGATTTCCATTTGCATGGAGTATCTTTTTCCATCCCCTCACTTTCAATCTGTATGTGTCCCTAGGTCTGAAGTGGGTCTCTTGTAGACAGCATATATATGGCTCTTGTTTTTGTATCCATTCAGCAAGCCTGTGTCTTTTGGTTGGAGCATTTAATCCATTCACTCTTAAGGTAATTATCAATATGTATGTTCCTATTACCATTTTCTTAATTGTTTTGGGTTTGTTTTTGTAAGTCCTTTTCTTCTCTTGTGTTTCCCACTTAGAGAAGTTCCTTTAGCATTTGTTGTAGAGCTGGTTTGGTGGTGCTGAATTCTCTTAGCTTTTGCTTGTCTTTAAAGCTTTTGATTTCTCCATCGAATCTGAATGAGATCCTTGCTGGGTAGAGTAATCTTGGTTGTAGGTTCTTCCCTTTCATCACCTTAAGTATATCATGCCACACCCTTCTGGCTTGCAGAGTTTCTGCTGAGAAATCAGCTGTTAACCTTATGGGAATTCCCTTGTATATTATTTGTCATTCTTCCCTTGCTGCTTTCAGTAACTTTTCTTTGTCTTTAATTTTTGCCAGTTTGATTACTATGTGTCTCGGCGTGTTTCTCCTTGGGTTTATTCTGTATGGGACTCTCTGCACTTCCTGCACTTGGGTGGCTCTTTCCTTTCCCATGTTAGGGAAGTTTTCAACTATAATCTCTTCAAATATTTTCTCAGGTCCTTTCTCGCTCTCTCCTCCTTCTGGGACCCCTATAATGCAAATGTTGTTGCATTTAATATTTTCTCAGAGGTCTCTTAGGCTGTCTTCATTTCTTTTCATTCTTTTTTCTTCATTCTGTTCCACAGCAGTGAATTCCACCATTCTGTCTTCCAGGTCACTTATCCATTCTTTGCCTCAGTTATTCTGCTTTTGATTCCTTCTAGTGTAGTTTTCATTTCAGTTATTGTATTGTTCATCTGTTTGTTTGTTCTTTAATTCTTCTAGATCTTTGTTAAACATTTCTTGCATCTTCTCAATCTTTGCCTCCATTCTTTTTCCAAGGTCCTGGATCATCTTCACTATCATTATTCTGAATTCTTTTTCTGGAAGGTTGCCTATCTCCACTTCATTTAGTTGTTTTTCTGGGGGTTTATCTTGTTCCTTCATCTGGTACGTAGCCCTCTGCCTTTCCATCTTGTTTATCTTTCTGTGAATGTGGTTTTTGTTCCACAGGCTGCAGGATTGTAGTTCTTCTTGCTTCTGCTGTCTGCCCTCTGGTGGATGAGGCTATCTAAGAGGCTTGTGCAAGTTTCCTGATGGGAGCAACTGGTGGTGGGTAGAGCTGACTGTTGCTCTGGTGGGCAGAGCTCAGTAAAACTTTAATCCGCTTGACTGCTGATGGGTGGGGCTGGGTCCCCTCCCTGTTGGCTGTTTGGCCTGAGGTGACCCAACACTGGATCCTCCCCAGGCTCTTTGGTGGGGCTAATGGCGGACTCTGGGAGGGCTCACACCAAGGAGTACTTCCCAGAACTTCTGCTGCCAGTGTCCTTGTCCTCATGGTGAGACAGAGCCAACCCCTGCCTCTGCAGGAGACCCTCCAACACTAGTAGGTAGGTCTGGTTCAGTCTCTATGGGGTCACTGCTCCTTCCCCTGGGTCCCAATGCGCACACTACTTAGTGTGTGCCTTCCAAGAGTGGAGTCTCTGTTCCCCCCAGTCCTGTCGAAGTTCTGCAACCAAATCCCACTAGCCTTCAAAGTCTGATTCTCTAGGAATTCCTCCTCCATTGCCCGACTCCCAGGTTTTGGAAGCCTGACGTGGGGCTCAGAACCTTCAATCCAGTGGGTGGACTTCTGTGGTATAAGTGTTCTCCAGTTTGTGAGTCACCCACCCAGCAGTTATGGGATTTGATTTTATTGTGATTGCGCCCCTCCTACCATCTCATCGTGGCTTCTCCTTTGTCTTTGGATGTGGGGTATCTTTTTTGGTGAGTTCCAGTGTCTTCCTGTCAATGACTGTTCAGTAGTTAGTTATCTACACATTTTAATTTTTACCAGTTACCAATTTGATTTTTAAAAATCTAATTTAACAATCACTGAGTATCTACTCCGGATATACCTCTGTACTTGGTTCCGTATAGAATGCAAAGCAAGATGTAATGGATTTGGAGGAACTTAATATACAGCCTTCACTCCTGCCACCTGTGAAAACCAAGGCAAGTGACCTAACCTTCTCAGGCCTCAATTTCTTCGTCTGTAATATTAAGGGCTGGACAAGAAAATTTCTCAGACCCCTTTTACCTCTAATCTTGTCTCTATGATGCTCCATGGGAGCTTACAAACCCATAGAAGAAACAGCATATACATAAGTAACTGTAACAGCAGCAAAATACACAAATAAGGGATTAGGAGAGTATAGAAGATGGGATCCAAATAGGAAAGAGGGAGGAACTGGAAAGATTGTATCAAAGAGGTTTGGATGAGCTGCATCCAGGATGGCATGGAGGACACTTCCAGGAATTAATGGAGGAAAGGAAAGTCAGAGAGAGAAAAGAGCCTGGGAAGAGGCCTAAAGATGAGAGAGTGAAGCGAACAAAGGTAGAGGGGTGGTGTGGTTACAGTACAAGGTATGAGGTAAGTGCTGGGGGTGCGGGGGGGGGGGAATGAGGGCAGGTACATGGTATTTTTATTATGCCAAAGTGTAATAAATCTTCATCATTTTGTTGATGATTTTATTTTTAAAACCCCCCAAAGCAACTTGGAATCAAATCTGTAACTAAGGCAGATGGTCAATTTATTTTCACTTGAAAATGAAGCCATAAAACTAATTACTGTGAGGCTCATAGACTGACTGGATAGTCACTTCTCAAACAAGATTGCTCAGGGGTTTTGGTAAACAGGAAGAAGCATTGTAGAAATAAGAATGTAGCCTCCTCAGCTTACTACTTTAAGTAAACATGCTCTTTTGGATTTTTGAATTCTGGTGGGTTGGTTTAAAAGAGTCCATTATTTACAGTTATACCTGGTTCACAAAACTCTCAGAACCTGATGGAATCTCAGCATTCCCAGGCAAAATTTCTAAAGTACAAAATAAATTTTATTCCTGAGAGGAAAAAAAAATCCCTTGTAAGGAGCTATAACATTTTATACTAGAATGGCGGAGAATTTCACTTTGAAAAATAATTTATGTATCTGATTCTGAATAAGCTGTTATCATTGGTTAAGAATATGGACACAACAGGCAAAATATTTACATGGATACAAATCTTGACTCTTCCATTATAAACTAGGATATTTATTTAAGCAAGTTATTTATACTGTTTGCTAATATTAGAATTGCATTTGGCTACATGCAGCAAAATATCTAAATCAATTTCCATATGTTTAAGTCACTACTCTTTTTCCCATAAAATAAGAAATCAGAGGCAGGCAGCTCAAGGGTGGTACAGTGGCTCCACTGTACCACTCATTGTCATCAACGAGTCAATACCTTTATCTTTCTGACTCACCATTTATTGTGTGTGTTTTTTGTTTTTTTAATACTTCACTTTGTTAGAGCAGTTTTAGGTTCACAGCAAAAATTGAAAGAAGGTACAGAGATCTCCCATATACCTCCTGGGTCCACACACATACAGCTTCCCCCACTATCAACATTGTTCACCAGAGTGGTACCTTTGTTACCAAGAATGGAAGTACATAATAATCACCCAAAGGTCATAGTTTACCTTAAGGTTCACTCTTAGTGCTGTAAATCTATGGTTTTGGACAAACGTATAGTGATGTATATTTATCCTTTTAATATAATATTATTTTATAACCCTAAAAATCCTCTGTGTTCTGCCCATTTATCCCTCCTCCACCCCAGAAACCACTGATCTTTTTACTGTCTCCATAGTTTTGTTTTTTCCAGAATGTCATATAGTTGGAATCATACAGTATGTAACCTTTTCAGACTGACTTCCCTCTCTAAGCAATATGCATTCAAGTTTCCTCCATGTCTTTTCACGGCTTGAAAGTGCATTTCTTTTTAACGCTGAATAATATTCTGTTGTTTAGATGCAGCACAGTATGTTTATTCACTCACCTACTGAGGGACATGTTGGTTCTTCCAAGTTTTTCAAATTTTGAATAAAGCTGCTATAAACATCCTTATGCAGGTTTTTGTGGGGACACAGTTTTCAACTCGTTTTAGTAAATTCCAGGGAGCACGACCGCTGGACGGTATAATAAGAGTATAGTTAGTTTTGTAACAAGTGCCAAACAGTCTCCAAAGTGGCTATACCATTTTGAATTCCTACCAGCAATGTATGAGACTTCCTGTTGTTCTACATCCTCACCAGGATTTGGTGTTGTCAGCGTTCTAGATTTTGGCCATTCTAATAGGCTTGTAATGGTATCTCACTGTTGTTTTAATTCGTGTTTCCTTGATGACATATGATGTGAAGGTTCTTTTCATATGTTTGTTTGCCATCTGTATACCTTCTCCCCCCCCCTTTTTTTTTGGTGAGAACAGTAAGTTATACCCTATTAGTAAGTTTCAATTAAAGAATACAGTATTAACAACTACAGTCACTACATTATACATTAGATCCTCGGCCCTTATTCATCTCATAACTGAAAATTTGTACCCTTTTACCAAACTCTCCCCATTCCCTCCACCCCTCTAGCCCCTGGCAACCACCATTCTACTCTCTGTTTCTATGAGTTCAACTTTTTCTTTAGATTCACATATAAGTGATACCATGCAGAATTTGTTTTTCTCTGTCTGGCTTATTTCACTTAGCATACTGCTCTCCAGATTTATCTGTGTTGTCACAAATGGCGGGATATCCTTTAAGGCTGAAGAGTAGTCCATTGTATACCACATTTTCTTTATCCATTCATTAACTGATGGACACTTAGGTTGTTTCTGTACTTTGGCTGTTGTGAATAAAGCTGCAGTGAACAGGGGAATGCAGATATCTCTTCAAGATAATGATTTTATTTTCTTTGGATATACACCCAGAAGTGGATCGCTAGATCATATGGTAGTTCTATTTTTAGTTTTTTGAGGACCCTCCGTGCTGTTTTCCATAGAGGCTGTAGAGTTTACATTCCCACCAACAGGTGTACAAGGGTTCCTTTTTCTCCACATCCTCGCCAGCATGTTTTATCTCTTGTCTTTTTGATAGTAAACGTTCTAAAAGGTGCGAGGTGATCTCTCACTGTGGTTTTGATTTGCATTTCCATCATAATTGGTGATGTTAAACACCTTTTCATATACCTGTTGACCACCTGTATGTCTTCTTTGGAAAAATGTCTATAACAAAAATAAATAAATTTGGCTACATCAAATTAAAAAATCTTACTCACAGTACAGGAAACCATCAACAAAATGAAAAGGCAACCTATGGAATGGGAGAAAATATTTCTAAGCCACATATATAATTGGGGGTTATATCTAAAATATACAAGAAACTCATGCAACTCAATAGCAAAAAAAAAAAAAAAAAAAGAGCAAAGGACCTGAGTAGATATTTTCTATCATTCTTGACATGTAGCTTTGAGTTTGAGGCAGAAACAAGGGAAAAGGGGCCAAAATATTTCCCTTTGCAATACTTTGCATTTTTATTCAGAAAGGCACTCTATTCAAGGGACTGTCACTTAAGTTCCACTGGCCAAAACTAAGAAACAGGGTCACACCTTGTTGCGTGGAAAACTGGAAGACCAAATACTTTTGCTGAGCACGCTGCTACCCAACACAAAATCAGGGTTCTCTTATGGAGAAAGATGTCAAAATAAAATTTTGATAGACAACTAATAGTGCCTGCTATATACCATCATTAAAGAGTTACTTGAAAGTTAAAAACAAAATGAATGAAAGTCTTAACATACAGTAAACATTCAATAACTCTTACCTCAAAATAACTGTATTAGGTATGATTGATAATGTTATACCTATTCCTTCAAGGACATGTTAACCCTTCAGGGCCCAAATCAAATGCCACACCTACTAAGATAGCTCCCTGATTCTGCTGCTCACATCTTTTTCATTACACTTGATGAAACAAATTAATCTGACAAACAAGTCAAAAAAGGCATGCATTGAAATTATAGAATTGAGACGATAGCTAGAGATAGCTGCTAAGGCAGTTTCATGGAAGTAAATACCACGAAGGGTGTATTTTGAGCTCCATGAACTACTATAGGAGGGAATAAGCACCTGCTTCCCACCAAGGTCAACAATGGGATTGTCCCTAAATCGGTGAAGTGTTTTGCTGCTAGATAGATAAAGCATGATTACTGTGCACTACAAAGTCAGAAGCACATAAGTAGTTGACTTCAGCCAAATGACAGTATGATAGCTCAGTGTTATCCAATTACAAAAATAGATATTTGCTCACCTTAATACTTCTGAGTATCTACAGTAAGAATGAGAGAGAAATTATTTCAGAGTAAATGGTGTGAATCAATATAGATGCAGTAATGCATAGTCCTAATTCATAGAATGACAGGTAGAATGCTTTAGTTTGAACATAGGACATGGAAAGGCAATTACTAGCAGCTTAGGAAGCAGAAAACTATGCAGCATTTGCAAGAAACTGAATATATTTAAGTAGTAACATGACAAAATCAAAACCACGCATTTGGAGGCCCAATCTGGTATGTTGAATGAATAGGAAAGCAGAAACAATGATTTTCTGAACGTAGGTAATACATCTGAATACGGGATCTGAAGTGGAGATGGACAGAAAGGGAATAGATGAGAGAATTAGGGAGGCATAGCAGAGAGAAAATGTCAGTTGAAATTATTTTTAGAAAGCAAGGATGAAAGCATTCAAGATTCCCTATGAATTCAACCTTGACTGAACTGCTGCTCCCATGAAAACTAATGAGATCAGAAGAGGAAAAACAGCCATAAGAAGTAAGATAAGACATTGCATTCTATATAGTATGAAATGCCAATAGAATATCTCTTAGGATATATACAGAATTTGGAATTACATATCTGGTGCCAATGAGAGAACAGAGCTGATGGTATAGAAAGTTCTTTGTCTTTCTTCATAATGTTCTATAGTTTTCCTCTAGTCTTGCTGTACACCATATTCTCATCTTCATCAATCACTCAGTTACTTTGTATATGTCTAATTCTGTTCAGTTTCTATGCCCTTCTGTGTAATGCTATCTCACATGACCCTTTTAACCAGTAATCACTGTACACTTCAGGCAGCATTTTTCCTATTTTTAAAAAGGTAACTGAGTCTCAGAGACAGCCTACATCTTTTCCTAACTTTTTTCTTTACTCGTGAACCAAAGGAAAGGCTTATTACTCTTTTTTTCTTCCTATTCTGTGAGTTATGGATAAGATTTTGGGCCCATGAAAAATCATTAAAATTTTTTTAACTGTTAATTCTTTTTACAGATTTATGACCTGTTAAAACTTTCCAAGATCTATTATCTTACCTGTTGGCAGATTTTTTTTTAATGAATGCTTTCTCATTTAAAAATATCCATTTACATTTCAAAAATCTTATCAGTATTAAACAGATTATTCCTTCTAATTATTCTTGCAGGTCTGATTTCAGAAAACTAGTTGAAGCCATCTGTTATTTAAATTCAAATTTGTTGCACATGAAAGAGCAGAATTTGATTTATATTATCTCTGGTTAGTTCTAGTGTGTATAGAATAATAACTTGACAGGATCTCACACATAGCAGCTATAGTAGGTACAAATCTACAAAATAACTGCCACTGAGATTCAAGATCACACACATTTACTAAGGGCATCTAAAGGGCATAAACATTTCAGACTTCTGTCTATAATCAGTACATGCCCTGCTGATGTAGAACCAGAAAAACATTCTACTCTTAGAAAAAAAATATGTACCTCTGTTTTTCATGCAATATCTCAAATACACAGACAAGGGTCCAATCCGGCATGAGTCAGTAGCCAAGTTTATGGGAACTGAAGCTTCAGTAGAAAAACCTTTAGTGTATTCATCAGGTTTGCCTCAGCCTGGCCAGCTCCATACATTACATTGTCTACATTACATGTACATAAGGCAGATAAAAGGCTCCATATTGAGTTGCATACTATCCCCCAAGTTTCATGTCTACCCAGAACCTCAGAATGTGACCTTATTTAGAAATAGGTTGTTTGCAGATGTAATTCATTAAGATGAAGTCATCTGGATTAGGGTGGGCCCCAAATCCAAAGGCTGGCATTGTTATAAGAACATGTGAAGACACAGAGGGGGAAGAAGGCCAGATGACAAAAGAAGTAGTTTGGATCAACGTAGCTATGAGCCAAGCAACACCAAGGATTGCTGGCAACTACTAGAAGCTAGAAAGAGGTAAGAAAATATTTTTTCCCTAGAGCCTTCAGAAGGAACATGACCCTGAAGACACGTTGATTTCAGACTTCTAGCCTCCAGGACAGTGAGAGAATAAATTTCTGTTTTTTTAAGCCACTCAATGTGTTAGGGCATTCTGAGAAACTGATAGAGACTCTCAGTGACACATTGACCACTCTTACTTTATTTGCTTCCCTTACGTAAGTACAGACTCAGAGTGGCACCACCTCCACAGTGACCCTTGTCCCACAGACTTGATAAGTAATTGTATAAGACAAGGATAAAGCACACGCACTTTGATATCTTTAGGCAAAAGTGTTTCCAGATGAAAAATAATCTAAGGAAAATGGTAATCAAGTTTAAAATGTCATTTTAAGTAGTTTCTTTTAATTCACAATTCTTATTGCTTCCCTAGATGTGCAAATTATCAGCACCCAGGGGATCAGTAAGAAGAGAAGACATGTAACAGTATTTTCTTCTCGAAACACTTGGTTCTAAGTGGAACTAAGAAGAAGTGGAATCTTCTGCTTCTTCCTGTCTACTCCTCTTCCTCAGTGGTTCTAGTTCCTACCACCCCTGGAATATAAACCTCTCTTTGATTCAGTTCTTGGCCCTCAGCTCTTTGGGCTTTCCTGGGTGGGCTTGTCCTCCCACATGGTTTCTACCATCACTACACTTCTGATGGCACCAAATCCACAATCATATTTGATGTTTGACCTGATCTCTAGTCTGATGCCTTCATCCTCTTTCAGTAGTTGGTTGACTTGTCACTTCAAACTTAACACTGGGAAGAAGGCAAGATCTACACCCAATGAGGTGCTATTCTATAGTATATATCAGATTGTTTCCATTGTTCTTTTGTTCCCTGTCACTAATATTCAAGGAGCTGTTTTCCTCCCCTGCACCACACCCACCAGAAACAAGAATTCAGAGAAACCACAGACCTAAGTGGAGTCTTGGAGGCATGTTTGCAAAGCTGATTTTTTCCCTTTAAAAAAACAAAAACAAAAACAAGAAAACAGGCTAAGACTACATAGGGGAAGGAGGAAAGGAGGCAAAAGTGGTGACTCCAAAGTGTAGAAGGATCAACCAGAGGGACAGACCTAGGAGGGGTGGGATCCTCAGCAAATTAGGACAGGAAGTTTCCATCTCAGGGTGAAGGGGTAAGATGGGAGAGAGTCAGGGCACTGACTCATCATCTAAGGATAAATAAATTGAATGTTTTGCATTTTTTCTATATATAGGGGAAAACATTATTTTCGTATATGTACAGCTGTCTTCACATCACTTCACTGAATCCTCAAAGCAACCTATGAATACAGCATTGCCACTATTTCTCACTTGAGGAAACTGAAAGCTTAAATAACATGCCCAAGTACACACAACTACTAACTGCTAGTGTTAGAACTCGAACACACTTCCTCTGACTATAAATCCATTGTTCTCTTTCCAATCTTTTACATATGATCCTTGATTTATGTGTTTTTCTTTTCCTGCCCTATGAGCACTGGATGAGTAAAATCACAAATATTAACCAACCATTCAATGATTTATAATATGACCTAAATTTTGTATTCTTCCCTATTCTCTACTAATTGCATGTATGGAACATCTAATCATGTTGTTAGATGCTGAAAAACTATCCTGAGCCTTCTCTGAGCCTTGAATTTTCCTCTTAAGGTCTACTTCTTGCCATCCACTTCCAGAAGGTGATGCTTCAGCCTGCTTGAAACCAGCAATATGTGAATAAGAGAAAGAAAAGGTTTGTGAAAGATGGACCCAATTATAGCAGTCTGCATTTTCTCATAATACTGGTGACAGCAGGGAAGTTGAGAAGCTGCTTTTAAGTCTATGATAAATAGACTTAAATAAAAGCATTCTGCAAGTCCAAAGTCAATAAAAATGTATATAATGTACTTGGAGTTAAGGTGGTAAATGAGGTCACAAATGCACTGAAAGCAGAAGAAATATTGAAAAGCCAAGGGCATATTTAGGTAGATACTCCTTAAAAAAAAAAAAGTGGAAAGAGAGGCCAGAGAAATTTCAGAAAAAAAGAAATCCATGTACTTGGTATACCTCTACTTTGGACAGGGAAGGCAGCTCTTCAAGGAGTTATACATCCCCTTCTTCTAAGTATATTATTTCCCTTAAGTCAGTAAAATGGCTTGTATCATGATAAGCCTGTTCTTTATTAACCCTGGAACAATTCAGCCCATAGAATAAAAAGGCTACTTGTCTCACCTATTGGGAAAAAAAAAAAAAAAAAAAAAGCCTACTTGTCTAAGAATCTCTTTGCCAGGACATGTGAGCCCAGGGCATTGCCCTAGGAGCAATAATTCTCAAACTTTATTGTCTATGAGAATCACCATGGAGCACAAAACGCACATTCTCTAACTTCACCCCCAGAATTTTTCTTAGGAGAAGCTTCAAACATGCATATTTTAAAAGCCCCCTAGCTAACTCTGATTCAGGTCAATCCTCCTTGCCATACCTGAAACTTATAAGGAGGACACAAGTACTGTTTTTAACTCATTAAATTTTCACAACACTCTAAGGCAGATGCTGTGAACTCCATTTTACCAATGGGAATACTGATAAACATCATAATTGGTAAATTACCAAGATTTAGTCCTCCCGTCTATCCATCCCATTGCCCTGCCTTCTCCACTTCATCACATAGGAGTATAGCTGCTTAGAGAAATAGGTTAGCAGAAGAGGCAAAGAACTTAGGAAGCATACAATTATTTGAGAGAACATGCATTGACAAAGGATCAGAAGTTCAGTCAATGAGAATAAGAAGAAAACTTTCCCGTAACCGCAGAAACTAGTAAGTCTGGAGGACCAACCTACAAGTGGAAGCTGGGTGTTGGGTAAGGGGTCTAATTATTAGAATCCTTATATGGACTATTGAAAGGAACATTAAGTTGCCAAGAAGAAGAAAGACTTAATATGGCTTTTTTACTATGGAAAATGAAAGGTCAAGAGAACTGTGTCAGAGGATAAGGAGCAAACTAAGCCCTGAGGCCATCTGGGTATGTGGCATTAGATCCATAAACACATTTCTTAGTAAGATTTCAATAGCTAAAGGTCTTAGAGACCAAATTGTGAAAATTGGAAGAGAGTTTTTAAAAATAGTGGGACAGCAAAACTATGGAGACAATAAACATATCCATGGTTGCCTGGGGTGGAATGTGAAAAATAACAGGCAGAGAACAGAGAATTTTTAGGGGAATGAAAATACTCTGTATGATATTATAATGATGGTTAAGGTATTGTACATTTGTTCAAACTCATAGACTGTACAGCACCAAGAGTGAACCCTAAATTGAGCTATGGATTCGGGTGATTATGATATGTCAATGTAGGTTCACCCTTGGTTACAAATGTACCATTCTGGTAAATGATGTTATGCACATGTGAGGGTAGGGGGTATATGGAAAATCTCTGTACCTTTCTCTCATTTTGTTGGGAATCTGAAAGTGCTCTTAAAAAGAAAAGAAGAGTCTTTGGAAAAACAAAACAAAAGAAAACAGTAGGACAGAAAAGTTTTATTTATTGAACCTTAAAGGAGCAGCCACTGATCGAAAGGAGAAGATAGGGAATTTACCAAGCCCCTCTAATCCTGAGATACAGTTATGATGCAAAGAGTAGAGAAGATGAAGTAAACCAACCTCAGAACTGCTGCTGGCCTGGCATATTCCAAAGTGTGTTCAAATACATTATCTCATTAGAGCATCACAAAATTGTTGATGTTTATAGTCAGAATAGGCATCAATATCCCCAATTTCCAGAGAGTGAAATAAGAATAACATCTCTTCCAACTCCAAAACAATAGGTAATTCTTAAGATCACATTGCTTGTAAAGGTAGCATCTGGGACTAACAACAGGTTCTAACTCCTATGACAGTGCTCTATCCAAATATCAACACACCAGAGGCACAAACACTACAGAATTCAAATCTGGTAAAAAGATCTGGCCACTGCACCCACTTATTCTGTAGGTGTGTTGGTTTTAAACATATGTCCATACATTTTTTGATACTCCTCTCCTTAAGAGATGCAACTTAATTCTTCTCTCCTTGAGTGTGGGCTTGACTTAGTGACTTGCTTCTAGAAAGAAGAATACTACAGAAGTGATGAGATATCACTTCTGAGATTAGGTTATAAAAAGACTGTGGCCTGCATCATAGGTGCACTGTCTCTCTGTCTCTCCCTCTTGAATCTAGGCTCTGAGAGAAGACAGTTGCCATGTCATGAAGCAGCCCCTGGAAGATGGAAGCCAGATACCATGTGCGAGAACATTCAGGCAGCCTCTGGAGAGGTCCATGTGGTGAGGAACTGAAGCCTATCAGTAACTTAGAGTGAACTTGAAAGTGGATCCTCTCTCAGTCAAGAATTAAATAAGAATTAAATTAACTGCTGACCCAGGCAGCAGCTTGACTGCAAATTCATGAGAGATCCTGAGTTAGAGGCACTCAGCTAATTCACAAAATCTGTGAGATAAGAAAGGTTTGTTATTTTAAGCCACTAAGTTTGGGGTAATTTGTTACAAGGGATGGATAAGTAAGAGAGTAAGGAACCAATCGATTGATTTTTGCATTACAGGTAATCCTGAATTATAAGCACATCACATATTCAGACAGGAAATCTTTGTCCTATGCCAGGGGAAAAACTGTAAAAAGAAAACCAATGGCAACAACAAATTTAGAGCAGATGAAGGAAAGAAGCTGTGATGATCAAGGAAAGTGAATGGGGAGTTCTCAAGGGTGTGCTCCCAAGGAGCAATTTAAGATCCAGGAGATAAGTATAGTGGTTAAGAACATAGTCACCAAGTCACCTCCATGTCTTGAACTTGTTTCTGTTCCATTTATTATATTAGGTGAAATTCCACAAATTAGAGATTTAATTGAGCTAACAACTATCCCATTACAAATATGTAAATCCTCGGAGGGTGTTTAAATGACTAGTTATCCACTCAGTTTGAATTAAGGTTCATTACTTTCATAGTAACTCCTTGCCAACACAACCTGTGCTGAGAAATGTGGGAACTGATGAAGGCAGCATGGTGTTAGCTCTGTTTGGAGCACTTTGGGGACACAGTTGGCCTGGGTAAGGGCCACAGAGGGCTGATACCTGGGAGAGGAATGATCAAGTGGGAAAGCAGCACCCTGGGTGGAGTAGCATGATGCCAAAGCATGTAAAACAAACAAACAAAAAACTTTGTAGCCAAGAAAAAAGAGAGTTTTCTTTTACTTCCTACTGCAATGAACCTGATAATCTTCATAACATGATTTAACCTGAGTTCTAACGGGCCAGCCTGTAAACCTAATTAAGATCCATAACACAGTTCTCATGAGGAAATGATTCCCAAAATTGTACCAACAACTAGAGTGTTGAACGTAACTCATTTGTAAGCTGGGATTAAGGCTGGAACATAGTGGCTGTTAAATTTGGAAAAACACAGACTTACAAACTTTTTAATGGTCCTAGTCTTTAAATTTTAAGGATGCTTTTGCTTTATTCTTTACTCAAATCACATTCTTTTCACAGTGTTTCTCAAACTTTATTGTGTATATAAATCACCTGGGGATTTTGTTAAAACACATTGTCATCAGACCCAGGTTCTGCATTGTTCTAAAAGGCTCCCAGGTGATATTAATCCTGCTGGAACTAAGACCACCCTTTGAGTAGCAAAACTACCCTGCACAATTTAAGAAAGCAACTGTGGATTTTCCATGCTGCGAAAGATGACTCAACACTGAACCTTATGGCTTTAGGTCAAACTTCACCAAATTAGGATGACATTTAAGAGTAAATTCATACATCTAGGCCTAAAATTAAATATTATTTTACTTATTTTTAAATTTAAGATCCAAGAGATAAGTATAGTGGTTAAGAACATAGGTCTGAAGTTAGATACACACAGATTAGAATTCTAGCTTTATAATGTTCTAGCTGTGTGACCTGGGGCAAGTGAATCAGAGCCCAATATAGAAAAATTTAAAAAAAAAACACATTTGGTATTTTAAGCCAAAAAATTTAATATAAGGAATGTATTATACATGTTAATTACTAATATTAATTAGTAATTAATATTACTAATGTTAACGTTTAGAAGCCAAACAATGACCAACAGGGCTAGGGAGAGGATAGCAACAACTAGATAGAGGAAGCCACAATCTTCCTTATGAGTAGAGGGACAAAAGGAGGAGGTGATGTTATAGGACTGTCCGGGGAAAGCTGGAGCCACAGAGGAGATGCCACTGCCAGAGACACTGCTGAGGCAGGAGTGGGGAGATACCCTGACTACTCCCTCCCACCCTCCAATCCCCTCCAGTATATTCCAAGGCTGAACTTAGACATAGGCTGTCAGTGAAACACCCTGAAAGGTAGTCCCTTGTGATGTAGGTCAGAGTAAGGGAAGAGCAGGAGATGGATCTGAGAACAAACTGGCCAAGAACCAGCACATCAAGTTACTGATGCTCTAATACTCCATCTAATGCTCAAACACATCTGTAATACAGATGTTGTGTTATTTAAATGAGATGTGTTACATACAAAGCTCTTAGTAGAGGCTTGGTACATAATTTTTACCATCATCATCATCATCTTTTTGTGGTCTGAGAACATGTTCTCTTCATCCCTTTCTCTATCACTCATTTCCTTGTTGGTATGTGGAGTGTGAGGGAGATTAGAAACAGAATATTATTAATACAATAATACATCAAAATTATGCTGTGATAAATTATCTGTATTAAGTAGAAAAATATCTATTTGTTTCATCCACATGATAGACTCAGAAAAGCTTGAAGTCTTCTACCAGGCACACTGTAAAGACCCAACATTTCTCAATGAAGTGGACCCAGGAGAGACACTAGAACCTTTTGAGGACCATATTTTGGATTGAGACATGGGGTGTGGGGTTGAGAAAAAAGAAAGGTTCAAAGGAGAAGGAAGAAGAGGGAGGGAGACGAAAGGAAAGGTGCTCTCATCCACCTATGAAGGTCAACTGTGAGTGACTGAGGGTTACCCAGTGGAACGTACAGATATACACGTTATCCTTATCTGGATTTCAGGAGTGTTGGTACTGACTGCTAATTTGGTTGTTTTTTCTCTTGACTAGGACCAACCCTGCCTGCCTTTCCAGATGCTGTGGCCCTAACTGTGAAGTTACATCATTATTGAGGCACTAACAATCCTCAATGATGAAAAGAACAGTTTTCCTCAGTAGACCTGTTCCCCAAGTTAATTTATCAGAAGCTTACAAAATAGACACAGATGTCCCTGCTAGGTTATACTGCAAAGAAATCAGAGTGCTAGCGAATAGTTCCTCTGTGGAAGAAAACATAACCAAACCAATTTATATTCTGGCTTGTGTTTTTACGGCATACAAAAGGCAGCATTCTGTCTCGCGGTTCCATCCTGGTTCATCTTGTTCGAGAGTCAGCAAGCCAAGCCCATACTGAACATAACAATCTCTCCCTGCAAATGACCGACACTGCCTTAGCTAATTCATTCTAACCTTAAACCAGTTCATCTGAAGATAGATCTGTTTGAACAGCAAATATACAGAGAAGAGCATTAAGGTAATTGTAACAAGGAGCCAAAATGTATAGTTCTGGGATATTTCAGTGCTGCACTGTAATATTTTATCTATTCATTCCACATTTATTGAGTTAAAAGATAATACAGAGCAATAATCTAAAGACTTTACCATCTAGCATATGCTGGGAGCCCAAAGAACTGGTGCAGAAAATGAGTGCTGTGAGTTCTGGGGAAGGAGGGTTAGCTGAGGATTGGAGGATTCAAGATGTCTCCATGGTAGAGTAGGGATAAAGTTGGGTTTTGATAGGCTGGTTGGATCTGGCCAGCTAGAATGAATGGGAGCTTCCTGCTGGGAGCATGGCTTCTGCAAAGGCATTGTGGTAGGAATGGAGGAGTGGGCTGAGCATTGGTAGAGTAAGTGCAAGAGAGTGTTCAAGAGCCTGGACCCTACAGCTCATTTGGCCAAGTTAGAGCCTTGGCTTTCACACTTGGTAATTTAATAAATAACGTTGCCCGAGTCACTTAACCTGTTTCCTTAAGAGCAAAATAGGAATAATACTAGCACCTGACTCATGGGGTTATTGCCAGTCTCAAAGAAACAGAAGAACTGCCTAACATATTATAAACACTCAGTTAATATTTGCTACTATTCTTTTATCATTGAAGAGCAGAATGCATTTATTCTTCCCATAGATATTTATTGAGTGTCTGCTATATGGAAGGCAGAAGAATAAACTGAGTCAGAACATGAAATGATTTGATGGTAGGCCAAGGTGCAGACATTCTCTGGGCCATTGTTGGAGGCACTGGGGTAAGGCAGAGGCAAAATGAGGGCTAATTTTAAGGATTAATCTAGCAGTATAGTGCATGCAATGTGTCATCTAGCAACTTCTTTTATGAACCTTTAATGAAGCAGTAGATAAGTTGCAATGAGGAAGCTCTTGGTACCAGAAAATGGATTTAATTCCTCAGCAATAAATCTGGGGGCCCTAACAAGTAACTGAGACTCTCATCAATGACTGACTGCACCTTGTGGAATGTATGGACTGCTAACATGGCCAGCCACCAGACCCTGGGGACCTCTGGGTGCCTAAGGATGGAGGGCAAAGGGGCAGGTTACCCAGTCTTCCCCCGACTCAAAATGGGGGGCAACAGATTGCAATAACAAGTAGCTGATATCACAGGAAATGTTTCTATCAGCTTTCCAGGGTCATAAAGTATGAGGGAAGCACGCACAAGGGATGGAATTCTCAGGGACATTAACTTTGATCTAAAGAGCTAGAGCAACATTTCTCAACCTTATGTTTTCATGCTGATTTACATAATGAGTTTCTAGTCTAGGAAATACTCCTGTGGGTGTACCAAGGTTATGTGCAATCTCTTGTTATATGCCTATAACTCCACCTCTCTCAACATTTATCAACATGAAAGTGTACTGTAATTACAGGAGTAACTACTCTAATTTATTTAATAAACTATTCATCAATGTTGGTACTTTATCATTAGTAAAAAAATTATTTGGGAAACCTCAGAAAACTGATATGTACATACCAGGTTATCACTAACATTTTAGTTAAGAATTATAAGTCAAAGACTACTTGAGTCATCTTCTATTTCTTCCCCCTTATCTACACTCCATTCCTTCCAGATGTCCTTTATATCTTTTCTGATAGGAACCAGTGATGGAGCGTCTTGTAGAAAACAAAGGTTCTCCACATCTCAAACTGACTGATGATGGTACACAATGACATCATTTTGTGGGAAGGCCACATATTAGACAGGTTTCCATTATGTTCCAACCATCAGAAGAAACACTTTCTTTCCATCTTACAATGAGAAAAACCACTTGTGAATGTCAGTTAACTTTTCTTATTTATTTGTTCAACAAATATTTGAGTGAGAACTCTATGCCAGGCACTATTTTAGGTACTGGAGATATAATAGTGAATTATTATATGAAAAGCCTTGCCAATGTGGTCTACATTCTGTAAAGGCAGGGTAGAGTGAAAGCACACACTTTGAATCTTGGATTTGAATCTCGGTCCCACTCTTCACTAGTGGGTGTGTTTGCCCGAACTATTTGATCTCTCTGAACTCCATATTTCTCATTTGTTGAAATGGAGATGATTCCGACCTCATCACGTTGTCAAAGGATTGAATACAATATTCAAGTGCCTGGTATATGGTGGGCACTGTTCTTTTTGTAATATCCTGAGGCATCTGCCTTTTAAGAGTGTAATGAGTTAAACTGTGTCTTCCCCAAAAAAGATGTGTTGAAGTCCTAACCTCTAGTACTTCAGAATGTGACCTTATTTGAAGATAGGAACTTTACAGAAGTAATCAAGTTAAAATGAAGTCATTAGGGTGAGCTCTAATCCTTTATGACTGGTGTCCTTATGAAAAGGGGAAATCTGGACACAGAGACACATACAGGGAGAATGCTATGTGAAGATGAATCCAGAAACTGGGGTGATGCTTCTATAAACCTAGGAATGTCAAATATTGCCAGTAAACCACCAGAAGCTAGGGGAGAGGCATGGAACAAATTCTCCCTCACAGCCCTCAGAAGGAGCCAACCCTGCTGACACTTTGATCTCAGACTTCCAGCCTCCAGAGCTGTGAGACAATAAATTTCTGTTGTTTGAAGCCTCTAGGGTATGGAACTTTGTTAAGCAGCCTTGAAAACTAATACAGATAATTTTGCCTTTAGGGGTGAGTTTGAAAAATTTTTTATTCTATTTTCTTAAGGACGAGGACGTGATATTCTTCTTAATCACTATAGATACAATGAAAAAATTGAAGTTCAGAGAGGTCATAAGTATTTATAAACTTTACAGGATAATTATTACTCTGCAAACACTGTGCCCTGGCTTTCTCTTCGGATATTGAAAATAAATCAGGAAAGCACATAAAATACCACTGTAAACATTCAAGACCATTTAAAGCACTTCCATTGCCTTGAAGAAAATTGACCTGTGAAACACCTGCAGTGACTGTTTCCAGGGGTATAAATTTCTTCTTGTGACTTTTAACAACATCATCAGCTCATGACACACTTACAACCACACTATGAAATAGTGCTCTTGGCAATCAGATTGGCCCTGGGCTTCAAATAGTTCCTGGAGAATACCATGAAGAAATCAGATGAATGAATCACTTCCATTCCACATTTATGCAATTTACATTGGATGCAGGGATAAAATTTGGAAAATTGGTCATTCTGCTACTAGTCACCAACATTGAGTTATCAAGAAAATAAAGACAAATCTGGAAAAAAGATTCAGATTTAATTCATAACCTAATTTATGCAGGAACAAGAATTTGCAAATAGTTTGCATTATAGATCCATTCACTCATTCAGCCATCTATCCATTCATTCAAACATATTTATTGAGCCCTACTATGGGTAACCCCTGTCTCAAAATTTAAACTGATTTTTTGTAGGATTTATTTTTTAAGGGGTTTGATTCAATGAGTATTTTATTGAATACATACCATACCAGTCCTATCAAGGATACAGGTAAGATTCCTCTCTGAGGAACTTAGAAGGATGACTAAACACTGTGGTAGGACCTCCCTGGTGGTGCAGTGGTTAAGAATCCACCTGCCAATGCAGGGCACACGGGTTCGAGCCCTGGTCCAGGAAGATCCCACATGCCGTGGAGCAACAAAGCCCGTGCGCCACAACTACTGAGTCTGAGCTCTGGAGCCCGTGAGCCACAACTACTGAGCCCACATGCCACAACTACTGAAGCCCACGCGCCTAGAACCTGTGCTCCACAACAGAAGAAACCACCGCAATGAGAAGCCCGCACACCACACGAAAAGTAGCTCCCACTTGCCGCAACTAGAGGAAGCCCGTGCACAGCAACAAAGACCCAACACAGCCAAAAATAAATAAATAAATTTATTAAAAAAAACAAACAACAACAACAACACTGTGGCAGGAAAGGACACATGCACACCTGCAAAAGGTGTGCAAAAGGGGAGAGCGGGGGGAGGAAGTTGAGGGATCAGGAAAAACACCACAAGTAGGTGCTATGTAAGCTGAGCTTTGAGGATGGAGTAAAATTCCAGGTAAACTGAGAAGGAAAGGCACTGCAGAGTGAAAAAACAACATTAACAGAGGCAGGGGAGCACAGGGAATGCTGAGAGAACTGTCTGCTAGCTCAGAGAAGCAATAAATACAGAAAGTCAAAAGGAGAGAGGCTAGATATAAGTCAAACTATACAAAGCCTTGAAAGCCACACTAAGAAGTTTGACATTTATGAGGACGGGAGCATAATTTGGCCTCTGTGTTAGGATGATAATTCTAGAGTGACTTGGAGAACCTAGAAATTTGTGGAGGGTAGACCAGTTAGGAGACTGTGGTAGTCCTTTAGGGGGCTTGAAATTAGCTAGTGTCAGCAGGAATATAAAAAAGGGACTGAATAAGAGAACCACTGAAATTCAGGTAGAATATAGCAAAGTATGGATGTACATTTTCTTAAAAACATTATTTGTGAACACTAAATTTAATAATTAATGAAGCCGATATAATGTCATATTTGTAGACACATAAACATTTATTTATATTTTGCAATTTTCTTTTTGTTTTCTGGAGCAAAAATATTTTGTTTCAGGTTTCAACTATTTTTATAAGTTTTTGAAAAGCTCTTTGGCCCAAGGGTTGTGATCATAATGTTTACTGATTAAATAGCCTGGGTATTTCTACACTTAATATGAAACCCAGACACCATAAAGAAAATTACTGATAAATTTGGTTATATAGAAACCTAAAATACATTTGAACACATAAAAATTTAAAACAGTTATACCACACACACAAAAATACTATACACAAAAGTAAATCATAAACTGGGAACCATATTCACCTACATAACACAGACCAACACAGATTTTCTAATATCAAAAAAAAAATCTATCCTAAAGAACAATGGGCAAAAGAATTAGAAAAATCAAAGATGACACCTATGTTTTTAGGCTGGGAGAACACATAGATGTTGGTGACATTATCTCTAAAATAAGGAACAAGAAGAAGGAAGAGCAGGAGTTTTGGGAGGAGAACAGAAGGAGAAAACTATGGAGGGGGAGAAATAATATTGGTTTGGGACATGATAAATATGTGGTGCTAGGTGATATCTATATTGATAAGTTCAGAGGGATGTAAAATTTGAATCTGCAAAAAAAAAAAAAACCCACTCACGCCATACACATTGTCATCTCCATTTTTATTGTACTGTGTGACTTTCTGAAGACATGTTTGGGCTCAAGATTTTTAGCAATTTTTCTGGATATTCTTTTAAATGTACTTATATTACATGACCACCCTGGCCAAAGAGCTCCCTACCTAAGGTGGTCTCCCTTACCATGCTGGAGAAATACGTTTGAAAGAGACATATGAATTATTGAAAATTCCTAATGGTGTCCTTACCAGCAGACACATTTAATGTCGTTAGAAATAAAAAGCTTAAGAGGCAAAGACTGTTAATACCCGTTACTAAATTTTCGCTTGTATTTTTTGCTACAATTTACATTCATCCACTTTACTTTTTTGTTGTTCTTGTTGATCACTGAGAGTGTTTTACTAATTATTATTTTACATGATCTCTGCTGGGTTTTCTTCTCCATGTACACAGGCTTTAGTCTTCTTAGCTCTTTAAAAGCCCCATTATCAAGCCTACTTCTAATGACTGTCCTTTGCCGCACCTGGTGTTATCCTTCACCATGCTTTCAATAGACTCTACTGCAGCGAGCATGCGTCAGAATCTCCTGGAGGGCTTGTTGGACCACAGGCTGCAGGGCGCTACCCCTACCATTTCTGATTGGTAAGTCTGGAGTGAGCAGGGCTGAGAATTTACATTTCCTTCCAGGTTTCCAGGTGATGCTGATACTGACCTCACTTTGAGACTCAGGCCTCTACCAGCACGCCTCATGCCTCGTACTGTTTGCCAATTTTCACAGCTAGAGCCACTTAACACACGTGTTGATTCTGCCCCACCCAGGTAAGAAGGAATCCAGGCCTTTCATTGGTTCCGTAACAACGTAACTTTACGGCGGATTTGATGCGGGTAGCAGAGCTGAGCCTTTGCTGAGTTTTCCATTTCCCGTACTTTATTCCTTCCAGGAGTCCTTGCTGGACATGCTATTTCTTCTGGGACTAGGACACTTTGACTTCCCTTGTTCAGTTCCTTCTGGAAGCTGAAGATGAGCAGGTAAGTTCACTTCCCACATCTGGGAATTGACCTGGTTACCTTCTGGACATTTGTGGCCCTATGCTCATCTTGGCAGTGTTGGTTTGCCTGCACTGATTTCTTTCTGCTGATTTCTTTCCATTGCTTGTTGTTAAGACTTTGAAGTTTGCATTTTCTGTGCCAGTGAGTCTAGTGTCCTGGGTCTGGCATTCCCAAGCCTGACTTCAAATACCCAGGCTACCTTCTTCTCTGCTTTTCAAACATGGATTATGTATTCAGTTGAACAACGTTGTTGCTATTTCTATGAATGCTGCCTATTCTTTCCCTCTCTTGATTTCTATGTGTGTTTCCAGACCCCTCAGCCCCGGGCTCCATCTCCCACACGCTCTGAGACTCACTGCTGGCTTGATCTTTTTCCTCTATGAATGATTACTTTTCTCGTAAGATCATGTACCTTGGCTGGAAAGTTCTAATGCCACTATATGCATGACTTAGATCCAAGTCAACTGGTTTTTTTTTTTTCCTTTTTTAAACCTGTGTCAAGGAGGTCTACAGGCTTGCTATGCAAAGTGTAGGATCAGTGGCTTTCAGTATGTTAGGGGAGCTTGTTAGAAATGCAGAGCCTCAAGCCCCACCTCAGATGTACTGAGTTAGAATCCACGGTGTAACAAGAGCCCCAGGTGATTTTTATGCACATTGTGAAGAACTGGTGTATGGTATAGAGCCTCCAGGATGAACTGCTCCCACCTGAGACTAATTGTGACTCTCAACATTACCAATCACTACTTTTTCCAACTTCCTTATCCCGCCACTTATGTACTTGTACAAACCCGTGTTCGATGAGTTTCCCACTGACAATGTGACCTATCACCAACAACACATGATTCTTCAGAAACCCAGAGTCTCTCTGTGTACATCTCACATTTGTTGTTTCTTGGTTAATCTTTTGCACAAGGCCTTTTCAACTATGTCAATATACCAAAGGAATATTTCTTCATGCTTTTGGCCATGATCTGATGTGGGCTTGGATGACAGGCAGCCTGAGGGTCTGGGGTGGATGAGTACCACTCAAGTTCAACAGTAAATTTTAGGTTCTTAATGTAATGCTGGCCCACAGTAGTTGATCATCCAGACTTCTCTCATCAGCATTTATTATGGAGAAGGTGTTGAAAGTAGATCAGACTGGGCAAACTAACTCTACCCCAGAGCTTCTGTGGTGGATGGCACCAGCAGTACTGGTCTTGACAGTGACCAGTGAATGGCCTTGTTGTCAGAAATCTCATCCCTGAAGGAGCAGGACTCCAGCCAGTGACTGAGTCCACAAGTCAGGTCCAACCATTGCAGGGAGGGGGCAAATAAGACATATACAGGTGTCAGAGCCTAAGTCAAGACTGCCTATGTTCAGGATAGGGCTACAGCCCCAAAAGGAGGAAACTGCCACATTAACTTGGAGACCCAGGTGGACAGGGCCTTATTCATAAGCAGAGCCATAGAAAGAACATGGGTTCTAGAATCAAAGCTGGGTTTGTGTGACCTTGAGTAACTTTATCCTCAGATGGGTTTCCTAGGCAAATGATAATGCATGTCTAGGGCCTAACTGAGGTCTCAAATAGTAGATGCTTAGTTAAATGGTAGTTGCTATTATGTTTATTATAGAGGGAATCATAGTCTTATGTGAGCCTATGTACCTCAGGGCTGCTCCAGGTTCTTTGAATTCTGACCCTATTGGTTGGAGGGTTGGGTAGCTAGTGTAGTACCTTGCTGAGGATCTGAGCAGGAGAAAGCAGGCATGCTCAAAGCACAAGTGCTTGTGATTTGATGACTACCTTTAGTGTTGTGTTTGGATTCCTTTTTCTTTTGTGTGTATATCTATTATAGATTTTTTGTTTGTGGTTACCATGAGGTTTTGGTATAGCAGTCTATATATATAGCCATTGTTTTAAGTTGCCGATCTCTTAGTTTCAAATGCATTTTAAATATCCTGCATTTGTACTCTTCTCCTTTCACAGTTACTGGTTTTGATATCATATATGTGTCTGGATGACTTCCTACCTTTACTGTATGTTTGCCTTTACTGGCAAGTTTCCTATTTTGTAATTTTCTTGTTTTTAGTTGTGGCTTTTCTTCTCTGCCTAGAGAAGTTCCTTTAGCATTTGTTGTAAAGCTGGTTTGGTGGTGCTGAATTCTTTTAGCTTTTGCTTGTCTGTAAAACTTTTGATTTCTCCATCTAATCTGAATGAGAGCCTTGCTGGGTAGAGTAGTCTTGGTTGTAGGGTTTTCCCCTTCATCACTTTAAATATATCCTGCCACTCCCTTCTGGCCTGCAGAGTTTTTGCTGAAAAATCCACTGATGGCCTTATGGGAGTTCCCTTGTATGTTATATGTTGCTTTTCCCTTGTTGCTTTTAAAATTTTCTCTTTATCTCTAGTTTTTGTCAATTTGATTACTGTGTCTAGGCATGTTCCTCCTTGGATTTATCCTGCCTGGGACTCTCTGCTCTTCCTAGACTTTAGTGACAGTTTCCTTTCCCATGTTAGGGAACTTTTCAGCTATTATCTCTTCAAATATTTTGTCAGGGCATCTCTCTCTCTTTTCTCCTTCTGGGACCCCTATAATGCAAATGTTAGCACATTTGATGTTGTCCTAGAGGTCTCTTAAGTTTTCCTCATTTCTCTTCATTTTTTCTTTATTCTGTTCCGTGGCAATGATTTACACCACTCTGCCTTCCAGCTCACTTCTTCTGCCTCATTTATTCTGCTATTGATCCCTTCTAGTGTATTTTCATTTCAGTTATTGTATTCTTCAACTCTGTTTGCTTGTTCTTTATATTTTCTAACTCTGTTAAAAACTTCTTGTAAATTCTTGCTCTGTGTATCCATTCTTTTCCCAAGTTCTTGGATCATCTTTATGATCATTACTCTGAACTCTTTATTGGGTAGATTGCCTACCTCCACTTCACTTAGGTGTTGTTTGGGGGTTTTATCTTGTTCCTTCGTTTGGAGCATATTCCTTTACCATCTCATTTTGTTTAAGTTAGTATTTTTATGTCTGTGGTAGGTTATTACATTTCTCGATCTTGGAGAAGTGGCCCTCTGTAGAGGATGTCCTATGTGTCCCCATCCATGTACTCCCCGCTTGTCACTCAAGGGCCAGGGACCAGCTGTTCCCAGGGTAATTTCTGACCTGTGTTTATGAACTCAGTTCCACGGGCTGTGGGATCATAGTTTTCTTGCTTCTGCTGTCTGCCCCCTGATGGGTGAGGCTGGTCTAGAGGCTTGTGCAGGCTTCCTGGTGGGAGGGGCTGGGTCTTGGCCCTCTGGTGGGCAGGACCATGTTAAGGGATGTGTCTAGAGGTGGCTGTGGGCTCAGGAAGCCTTTAGGCAGCCTGTCTGCTGATGGGTGGGGATGTGTTCCCATCCTGTTGGTTGTTTGGCCTGAGGCATCCCAGCACTGGAGCCTCCAGGCTATTGGATGGGGCCAGGTCTCAGTGCTTATGACCCAGGCCAGATGTCTGCCTTCAGTGAGAGTTCATGTGATGGCACTGTCTGATATCTCTGCCACTGCCACCTGTGTCCACATCCCCAGGGGGAGCTACAGCCACCCCCAGCCTCCCCAGGAGACCCTCCAAGACCAGCAGGTAAGTCTGGCCCAGGCTCCTATGGAGTCACTGCTTTTGCCCTGGGTCCCAGTGTGTGTGAGACCTTGTGTGTATCCCCCAAGAGTGGAGTCTGTTTCCCCCATCCTGTGGAGTTCCTACAATCAAACCCTGCTGCCTTCAAAGCCAAATACTCTGGGGGATTCTCCTCCTGATGTGGGACCCCAGGGCTGGGGAGCCTGACATCTGGCTCAGGACTCTTCCTCCTGTGGGAGAATTTCTGTGATACAATTGTTCTCTGGCTGGTATGGGATTTTTTATATCAACTGCACTCCTCTTACCGTCTCGCTGTGGTTTCTTCTTTGTGTCTTTGGGTGTAGAATATCTTTTTTGGTAGGTTCCAGTCTTTTTTACTGATGGTTGTTCAGCAGTTAGTTGTGATTTTGGTGTGCTTGTGCGAGGAGGTGAGCTCAAGTTCTTCTACTCCACCATCTTGTCCCTCCCCTTTTTTCAGAATTTAGAATTAGAAGATATTTAATCTTTTACTGATTGGTAGACACAGTCTTACATTTATTTCAATTTACCAGAAAAATACGAGCAAGAAAAATGATTTTGATAAACTACCCATTATATTCTATTTGTGAATATATTCAAAATTTAGAACAATCTTATAATAAATTTTGTTTATGTCTCACCTAGTTTCAAAAAAGGATATGAAGAAGCTTGCTTATTTATCCAAGTAAGAGTCATTCAGAGCTTTAAAAGAGAATATTGATTTTTTTTAAAAATTTTATTTCATGTTCAGAATATTCCGATAATGTCAGTGTTTTATTTATTTATTTTTGGCTGTGTTGGGTCTTCGTTTCTGTGCGAGGGCTTTCTCTAGTTGCGGCAAGCGGGGGCCACTCTTCATCGCGGTGCGCGGGCCTCTCACTATCGTGGCCTCTCTTGTTGCAGAGCACAGGCTCCAGACGCGCAGGCTCAGTAGTTGTGGCTCACGGGCCTAGTTGCTCCGTGGCATGTGGGATCTTCCCAGACCGGGGCTCGAACCCGTGTCCCCTGCATTGGCAGGCAGACTCTCAACCACTGTGCCACCAGGGAAGCCCGAGAATATTGATTTTGGTGTTTTGGGTTCTTGAGGCCTTCTTTTTAAAGAATTGATATGCTGTGAAGGAAACTTTATGTTTAATTAGTTTTTTTGTTGCTTTTTGTTTTTTTTGTCCAGGAAATATTCCTAGTCAGTGCATTATTATCTTTCAAAAGTACAAGAATACACTGTAGATTAATGGATTTCTTTAAACTAACAATGAGCCCTCTCCATCTACTTTGTTGTGTCTTCCATAACAGCCTTTAACAGAAAGAAGATATTGTGTTTCTAAAACTTCCTCACAATATACCCCCTTTTCTTTTATATGTTAAAAAATATTCAAGATAATATTGTTAATCATATAAATATAGGTGAAGCAGTCTAAGAATGAATCAGGAGTTTTGAATTGAAATTATGAGTCTCTGCCTATCAGGTTTAGGTAAAAAAGCAATTATCCTCACATTCTCCCAAGTCAGGGGCCAAGTATCAATATTCCCCAGTATCATTCTCAAGTGTTAAGTCCATAAATCTTTTAAATTTTGCTTTAAATCAGCATCCACTGCTAGACCTTGGCAGCCCAAAGGTGGAAACTGGCTCAAAGATGTGTTTTTCTTGGCCATCACACCATTCTTCTTCATCATCTACATCATTTTATTTACATGCTTCAGGCAGATATATATTCTGCAGTTCCCACTTCCTAAATTACTACTATCTTACTCTTGGATACTTTGGATAGTTAGAAGGGAAAAGCTTAATGCTGAAGACAAAGACTCTTGGGTCAGATGCCTTAGTTTTTAACCTTGCTCCAGCACTTGTTAACTGTTTCACTTTTCAATGCTTCAGTTTCTCCATCTATAAAATTAGTATAATAGTCCTGGCTTCAATTTCATGTAGTGAGGACTAAGTGCAATACTGCTTAAAAATGCCTCAAACATTATCCGGCATGTAAAGATGCTCAAGAAATGTTAGCCATTATTCTTGTCCGCTCCCTAAAATGTGCATTTATGACCCCTTCTACAGTGGACTTTACCCAGAGAGGGACATTATCCAGGACAGTTAATACTCAATGTTAATGTTTTTATGGTCTGGCTCCTAA